>NW_006284956.1:208797-253713 GCF_000327345.1 Myotis davidii
CTGGGCTTCAGGTTTCCTGGGGAGTCCCAATACACTTGATAGCTCTGAGTAAAACCAGTTGTCTCTCTGAAAGCCCTATGTCTGCTCCACTGAGTTGAGAGCACAACATAGATGCACACATCCTCCTTTTCTGCCCTTATTGTCCACTGCCTGAGAGTGCTAGGTGCTCAATAATGACTTGAATAAACCAGATGAATGATTGAATGACATTATCAGATGTGCATATTTGTCATCAGCTTTATTAAGGCATTATTCACATACTAGAGGCCTGATGTATGAATTTCGTGCAAGAGTAGACCTTCCTTCCCCAGCTGCTGACACCTGCTTCCCTCTGGCTCCCAGGACCTGGGCTTCCCTTGCAGCCCCAGCTTCATCTGGAATGCCTTGGTGCGATTGTGAAGCCCCCTGATTGATCGCCCTGCTGGCCAGTGGCCTGGGCCTCCTTTGCTGCCAATCTCTCTGTGGGGCATTCATGGCCCCCGACCAATCACATCGCACCCGCCTTGGCTGGCCTGGCGCTAGTGAGTGTTATAGCGTGGTCCTGGATGGTTGTCCTATTGGTTGTCCTGATGATTGTTCCACTGTTTAGCCGTTCGGTCAATTTGCCTATTACACTTTTATTATATAGGATAGAAAAATTTACCATTGTATACTATTGTGTAACCATAATCAAGATAAAAAATATTATATCACTTCAAAAGTTCCCTGTGCCCCTTGCAACCTCCTCCCTCCATACCCAGCCCCTGGCAACCACTGTTCTGTTTTCCTGTCCATATAGTTTTGCCTTTTCTAGAATTTTAGATAAATGGAGTTGTACAGTACATAGTCTTTTTGTGTCTTACCTAATTTAGCATAATGCTTTTGAGATAATCGTATCTGTTTTTAAAACTGCCTTAACTTTTTTTTAAAACAGTCCAGAAATAAACAACTGGCCCCACTAAGATTTTACTTCTTATGGTAAGTTGGAATAGTGGTTCCCAAGGCTGCTCTAGGGAATCATGGGAGGTCCCCCAAATCATTTCAGAGTGTCCATAAGGATCAAAATAATTTTCATAATAACACTGAGCTGTCATTTGCCTTTTTCACTCATTCTTTCCTGGAGTACTGTAGAGTTTCCAGATACTACATGATATGTCGTGTTGCAATAAGATTGAATGAAAAAAACAGATACGAGAATCCAATCTGTCTTCTAGTGAGTTGTCTGCCTTTAAAGAAATTTGTAAAAGTATTGATGCCGCTCTCCTCACTAAAAATTTTTGTATTTTTGCCAGGCCGGTGTGGGTCAGTGGTTGAGCACCAACCTATGAACCATAAGGTCACAGTTCGATTCCTGGTCAGGGCACATGCCTGTGTTGTGGGCTAAATCCCTAGTTGGGGGTGTGTAGGAGGCAGCCCATCAATGATTCTCTTTTATCATTGATGTTTCTCTCTCTCTCCCCCTCTTCCTTCTTTTCTGAAATCAATAAATTTATGTTTTTAAAAAAGTTTTTGTATTTTTGCCCTGGCTGGTGTGGCTCAAGTGGTTGGAGCGTCATCCCATACACCGAAAGGTTGCGTGTTCGATTCCCCAGTCAGGGCACATGTGGGAGGCAACTGATGGAAGTGTCTCTCCCTTTCCCTTTCTCTCTCTCCCTAAATTCAATAAAAGCATGTCCTCGGATGAGGATTTAAAAAAATAATAAAAAGTAAAATAATATAAAAGTTTTTGTGTTGGAAAATATAATCACTTTTTACAACAAATGTTAATTATATTAATATGTAATGTGTGTTTATGTGTTTTATGCATTAATAGATTTTTAATAGTTCCTTTGTTTTAACTTCTCATATGACAAGTAGTAAGACATGTAAACCATATGAACAGAAGCTCTTTTGGGTTCTCAATTTTTTAGTTGTAGAGAGGCCTTTAGTCCAAGAAGTTTGCGAATTTCTGGGCTAGAGACATTTTTGAAAGGAATCAGGAACAGCAAGAGGACGTCATGAAGCTGGTTAGAGATTAGAAGAGGATCTTGAGACCTGGGATGACAGCCTGACATGAAGTGCCTGGAGAAGGGGCCTCCACTGTGCCACAGGGGATGAAGGCAGAAATGGGAGGACCTGCAGTGATGGCCAAGTTTTATTCTCAGCTCTTGCTCCCTCCCAGGACCTGGTTAGGCAGATTCTGTTGATGTATGCACTTTCTACAATGAGATAATGGGCAACTTACACCTGTGGCTGGCTTACATCACAAGGTGATCACAAGGCATTGATGTAGTCACTATTATTTGACATGAAGTTGCAGCCATGGTCTGATATTAGGTTGGGCACTTCCTGAAGATCTGATATCTATGCTGTGTTCTGATCCCAGGGCAAGCATAGGAAATCATCAGGACTGTTTCTTCAGCGTTCAGAAAAAGAAATTCACAGAAGTGTTCTAAGATCAAATCAAAAGACCTAAAATAATTATTTTAACAAAAGTAGGCAGGAAGCTATTCTTATTATTGATAGTATTCTTGTGGGTAAAGATACTTGTGCATCTTGGTTAGTGATTTCGATAATGCTATTAATAAACTAGTAAAATTGTACCTATTGCCTTTGACCTGTTCTTTGCTTTTCTCTTGCAGGCGAAAGGGCATGTGGTTCCAACTGAGGAAGATCCTTCTCTGTATTTTGGGATTATATGTTGCCATTCCATTCCTCATCAGACTATGTCCTGGGATACAGGCCAAATTGATTTTCTTAAATTTTGGTAAGTTCCTTGTGTCTGTTTTTTCTTTAACCTTAGTAAGATGATGATTTATATACTGGTAAAAGTAGGTTTACAGTTGTTCCTCTGGAAAATTATACAATAAATAAGACAAGAAGAAACTGTGTTTCACGTACTCAGGACTGTAACCCTACTTTTGCCCCACCCTGTATTTATATATCTACCACCCAGATCAAGAGATAGCATGTTTCTTTTACCCAGAAAGTTCCCTTGTGCACCTTCCCAGTTACAGGCTGTAAGGAGTGCTTTGTTCTCCCGGGCTGGCATTTGTGTACACAGATGACTGTTGCATGGTAGTGGAGTCCTCCTTTAGCTGAGGTAGGTAAAAAGGTTGACCACATGGAGAGCCTTCTGAAGCTGTCAGGTGGAGATGCTTGTCACTTGTGCAGTCTAGAAGGGCAACTGTCCTTGGAAAAGATGACCACTTGAAAAAATAATACTTAGGCCTTTTTTTTATTTTTAAGAATAGATTTTTGTTTTCACTTAAAAACACCTGACATGCTTTGGTTTCTATGAAAGTATATGTTGGCTTTATAGGTACTATAGTCTCCTTGAGTTATCTTGGACTTTGTGTGTTCCAAAGGAGGGGTTTGTTTTTATTGCCTCCTACCCACTCACCTTCCCCTGCCTTCCCTCTGAGATCCTTCACTCTGTTCCATGCTTCTATGTCTCTGGATCCATTCCATTCATCAGTTTATTTTGTTACTTAGAGTCTCAAAGGTGTTTTTGTGTGTGTGTATGTGTGTGTGTGTGTGTGTGCGCGCACGCATGCTATATATTTACTTTTTTGCAAGTGGGAGGAGAAAGGTGCAGAAGTATCAAGCATATGAAATAGAAGTTCTGTGATTGTTGGGAATAATCCTCTTAAGGAGCACCATTTTTTTTAAAAAAAATTTTTTTTAATTGATTTTCGGGAGGAAGGGAGAGGGAGATAGAAACTTCAATGATGAGAGAGGATCATTGATCGCTGTCTCCTGCACTCCCTTTACTGGGGATCAAGGACTCAACTTGGGCATGTCCCCTGACCAGGAATTGAACCATGACCTCCTGGTTCATAGGTCAACACTCAACCACTGAGCCATGCCGGCCGGGCAAGGAGCACCATTTTATACCTACAAGATGAGACTAAGAGGGCAAGGACTTATGTGTGTGGGTGTTAGAGGTTTGAGGATAGAACATGGTGCTCTGTAAATGATGGCCTTCAAATTGGGTATGGGTAGCATTCAAACCAGAGGAAGTGGTCTCTGTGTATGCTCTTTGACTGTGTTGGTTTGCAGAGAGTGGACTTGAACTTTATGTGTTTGGGAGCCAGAGACTAGGGAATTTGGGGATGGTGCTGTGGAGGCAGCAGGGGAACGAGTAGAGGGGAGGGAGGAGGAAGAACGTGAGGACCAGGGGGAGGACAGACACGAGGTGTTGAGATGGTCCATGTGTGACTGGCCTGGTCCATGCTAGGAGAGACACACTGGGGTGGGTGCGTCATAGGAATCCAGATCCCCTTTCCTGTGGTAACACAAGTGCTCCCAGCTCCCCAGTGTCTGGGTATATAAGTTTGGAGTGTTAAGTCTGTAATAGATTTACTGACAAAAAGTTGGAAGTTGCTGGTTAAAAAGGAATTTCTGCTCTAAAGAGTAGCAGCAGTATTTTTATTTGATGTCAAACTAGAACTTTCTTTCTCCTTGGCCATCTTGGCAGCTGCTCTTGGTTGGGGGCTGTCCCACACTTAAGGTAGAAAGACAGTGACCACAAAGAAGATGACAAAGTCGCTGGAGTCCATCAGCTCTAGGCTCCACCTTGTTATAAAAAAGTGGAAATTACATGTTGGAGTACAAGCAGACTCTGAAAATAATCAGACAAGGTAAAGTGAAATTGGTCATCCTTGCCAGCAACTGCCTAGCCTTAAGGAAATCTGAAATAGGGCACTATAGCATGTTGGCTAAGATTGTTTCCACCATTACCATGGCAATGATACTGAATTGGGCACAGGCTGTGGAAGATACTACAGGTGTGCACACTGGCTGTTTATTCATGCAGGGATTCTGATATCAGTAGCAGCATGCCAGAACAGACTGGTGAAACATAAATTGTGCGAAATTTTTTTCTAATAAAATTAGCCAGGATGTGTTTCAAAAAAATTTTTTTAAATTGTAAAATACATGTAGTATACTAAGAGGCATTTGACTTTTCTAACAGAGACATAGCTGAACTTCTGGGAATTTATCATCTCTTAAGTTTTTATCACTTGTGAGAAGCTCAAATTTAAAAGGAACTAGCAATATTCTAAAAAGGGAGTTTTGTTTTTTGACTTAAATGTCCACAGTCTGTCCAGCACAGAAGAGAATTAGAGTTTATATATAAACACAAAGCTCCAGGGCTGCAGATTTCCTGATAGCAGACCTTAGAATTGACCTTGCACGCTTTTCCACCTTTGCTGGTCTGCAGGTACCTTGGGCTGGTGTCTTTGTGGCAGCAGGTACATGTGGCATGCTGCTCTGTGGGTCCTACAGCAAATATTTGAATTGAATTGATTTACTTCAGATCAGTTATTTGGCTACTTTAGACACAGCCCACAGATTTTGCTTTGTTGGTTTCCTAATGAAATTGCAGATGTTCCTCAGGAAAGGAACTTTGCCAGCCCCAATGGCACAGAAGAGGAGGCTTGGGCCACAGTGGCATTTTAAAAGGAGATTGTTGGTTAGTTGTCTGTACCCCCTTCCCCTGCAGAGGAGGTGGGGGGCTCTAACAGAGCCCTGTAGTGACTTGGCGGTTTCACCTCATGCTGCTGGGGTGGTGCTTCTATTCTTGTCTCCTCAAAATGTGAATCATGAGCCTGTGGTTTTCCATTTAGATATCAAAGGAAGTGTAACAATCTTTTAGGCCTCAAAATATGATTAAAGAATATATTTTTAAGTTCACAATAAATCTATTTGAAGCCAAATTTATAAATCAGATAAATACGCTTTAGAAGAAGGTTAGCACTTATGATTTAAGGCATTATTCTTTAAATGTTTTGACAAGCAAAAAAATACATGATTATTCTAAAAGATTAACTGAAAATGCCTGAATAACAATGAAGAAGAAAGTGAAAATCATTCTGAGAAAATTGTTAACATCGTCATTTATTTCCTGCTGGTCTCTTGTCTGTCTTACACATGTTTATAAATGTATATGTTTCTCGATACTCACAGCACTTGCCTCAACCAGGGCCTGGATCAAACCTGCAACCCAGATACCTGCCCCTAACTGGGAATTGAACCTAAGACCCTCTGTTACGTGGGCCGACACTACTAACTACTGAACCACACCTGCCAGGGCGAAATATGTATTTTTTAAAAATATTTTATTGATTTTTTTACAGAGAGGAAGGGAGAGGGATAGAGAGTTAGAAACATTGATGAGAGAGAAACATCGATCAGCTGCCTTCTGCACACTCGCCACTGGGGATGTGACCGCAACCAAGGTACATGCCCTTGACTGGAATCGAACCTGGGATCCTTGAGTCCACAGGCCGACGCTCTATCCATTGAGCCAAACCGGCTAGGGCATATGTATTTGTTTTTAAAGCAAAAGGCCAGCCAGTTCACTTCAATGGTTACTGGGACAACAGTGCTTATGCCTCCTCTTTTTGCTTCCCTGTAAGCAGTCCCTGTTGCCCTCTGATAGCTTTCTTTTCTATTCTGTGCTAATGGAAGCCCCTATAGCCTGCATCATGGAGTTGTAATTTTATAAAACCTAGAGAGCCCTCTTAACCCTCCCCTTGTTGGCTCTGCACGTCATCCAGTGTTTCAGGGTTGCTCCTTGCTCAGTAACTGGGATCAGCTATAGCCCCGATATTTAAAATCTTCAGGCAGTCAAAAATGTTCTTTGCAGGTAAGTAGTTTCAGCTTCTTACCCTATCAAATATTTTCCAGATTAGTTTTAAAAAAAGAAGACAGAATAGGTCTTTTCCCCTTCATTCATATATTGATTCACTGATTATTCATGGAGAACCATTGTGCAGGATCCTTTCTAAATCATGTTTGTTGATGGTTGTGGCTGCTGGTAAATGGTGGATATGGCCAGAGAGTAGACAGTGCAAACAGGAAGAAGGAAAAGCCAGAGACCTGGGTCCCAGCGGCTGGATGTGCCTTGGGTCCTGTATATTGGGTTCCTGGGCCATGCAGTCAACCTGTGTGTGAGGTGGAGTTTGTAACTCCTAGTGGACTACCTTGCCTGCAGGCCATGTGGTCTGTCCCTACTCCAACCCTGTATATAATGCTCTGGTAAAGGAAGAGCTGCAGCCAGCATCTCAGAGTCAGTGGGGCCAAGGTATATGATCACATGGGAGGTCAGTGAGCTCTGGCCTGTTATTGTGTTCTCGCCCAGGCCAGCCTAGGTCTCCTATACTCCTCAACCCCATTCCTTTGTGGCATTTCTGCTCACTTACACCAGTAGTGGCAAGGTAGTTCCTCTGGCCACTGCTCTAGGGTTGTCTGACCCCCAGGAGTGACCAGAGGCCCCCATTAGCTGGAGGGTAGATGCATGGACAGCATCTGCTGGACTTGGAGCATTTACTATCTCCTTTTTCATGATTGTTTCTAAAACACAAATAAAAGTGAACTAGAAAACTAGCTTCGGGAATGAGTCTATTCTGGAGTAGAATCTGATTCCTCAGTTCCTAATTTTCTGGGGTTTGGAGGCTTTGGGGATCAACTGCTAATCTTTGTAAATACTTTTTGGCATGGCGGGGGGGTCCTCTGAGCTCTGGGGTAGTGTGTACATAGCTTGGTTGCCTTCTCTCCGGACACAGGACCAGTCAAGGCTCAGAAACTGAGCCAGCGGAAGCCAAGTGCCCTTAGCCCTTGATGGCACACACTTTCTGTTTGGCACTGGGTCTGGGGTATGTAATTTCAGCCTTAGGAGCAGAATTGATTAAATGGTTTGGATGTGGTGACAGTGGGCACTAGGTGTGGATATTCAGAGTTTCATTGAGTAAGTTATTTCGTCTCACACTTGTCGGATGAGGAGCTGTCATATCCGGCTGCAGCCTTCAGTTTCCACAGCATAGAACAGTCACAGAATTGGGACTGCAGGAGTAGGTAGATGCCTGCATCTGAAACAGCGGGAGAAACAGAAGTCCTTCTCAGTCCCTCTCTCTGAGTCTCATTGCCAGAGTAAAATCTGAACTCCGTGGCATGGCTACATTTGTTCCCAGGTTGTGAAATGAGTACCACACACTCGTGGGCAGATTTAAAACAACAGAAATTTACTCCCTCCCAGTTCTGGAGGTTGGAAGTCTGAAAGCAAAGTGTCGACAGTGCCATGCTCCCTGAGAATGGGTGGAATCCTTCCTTGCCTCTTCCCAGCTTCTGGTGGTAGCCATCAATCCGTGGTGTTCCTTGGTTTGTAGCTGCACCACTCTAGTCTAGCCTCCAGTGTCACCTGGCTACCTTCTCCCTGTGTCTTTACTTTGTCTTTTTCTGTCCTTCTCTCTCTGTGTGTCTCAGTTACCCCTTTTGTTAAGGACAGCAGTTATATTGGATGGGGATCTAACTAACAGGGTTGGTTACTCTGTGAAGTTCCTATTTCCAAATAAGGTCACATTCTGAGTACTTCAGTGTATCCTTTTGGGCAGGGGTGGGGGCACAAGCCAACCCATAACAGGGCACTTGGGGTCAATGAGGACTAGAACCAGTTTACCTTTCTCACTTCCTGTCTGATTAGTCAAGAGTGTTGGTCATGGAGTCGGGCAGCCAAGGTGCAAATCCTAGTTCTGTCCCATGTGAGCTGGTGACTTAACCAGAGCTATGAAACACCAGTAGTACCAGCCTATCAGGATGGTGTGCAGATTACAAGAAGTGCTGTGATGAGGGCATGAACAACATAGTGCTGGCACCATAAAAGCACGAGGAAATACTATGCTACCTCCTTTGGTTGCCATTTTTCTCTTGAGAGAAAACAGTAATTAGTGTTTTAAAAAAATGTATCCTGCTTCTTGAGGAAGAGATGGATTAAGAAGCTGGAGTTTATGAAAGCAGCCCTGGTGGGAGGATTTGTCTGCCTGCATGGTCTGAAACGTTTGCTCAGGGAATTTCTGAGGAAAGAGCATGTGTGTAACCCCATGTCCTCAGGAGTGGGATACTTTATTTCTTCAGCAAATGTGTACTGATCCGCAGGGACATTTTAGGAAGTGAGAGCCAGATATGCAGGTTATGTGGTGGGAGAGCATTCAGGCAAAGGGGACGGCAAGTGCAAAGGCCTTGGAGCAGGAGGTTGATGAGTGCAGCTCAGGAAGGGGACAAGGGTGGCAGATGAGCACACTTGGCTTTTATATGACGTAGATGCGTGAGGTTATTTAATGAAACTACTCACTTCACCAAAGAAAACTAAAAATCTGTACAGCTTCCTTATAGAAGGTGGGATCAGCTGACCCTCATGTCTCTCAGGGATCTTGCCTTCCTCAGTTGCACCTTCTCACACCTTGAATAATCAAACTTCAGTGTGTCCATCTCTAATCAGACCTCACCCTTGCTAGAGGTTCTGAAGATTCACTCATAGTGTCCCAGAGCAGGCTTGCCTACAATTCCACCTGAGGCTGGAGGGACTGGTATGCCTGGCATTACTGTGTTGGAAAAGACTTGGCACTGTTTTTGAGAGAGAGAGAGAGCTTTACTGTGTGTGTGTGTGTGTGTGTGTGTACCCCACTAATCTTGGTTTTCATCTCTTTGTCCCCCACAGTGAGAGTTCCCTATTTCATTGACTTGAAAAAACCACAGGATCAAGGTTTGAATCACACCTGTAATTACTACCTCCAGCCAGAAGAAGACGTGACCCTTGGAGTCTGGTGAGTGTCTGGCCAAATGGCTGCAGGGTCGAGGCACCCACTGTGTGGACTCTCCAGGAGGCAGGAAGGACCCTGTGCACTGTGGTCACTGTTGCCCTTGGCAGCAGTCTCTAAAACTGTTGCATGTCCACTTTTATTTTTACCCACTTTATTTCCAAAGCAAAGAGCTCTGCTAAATTTGATCCTAAAGAAGCACAATGAGATGGCACCAAACTATCCTGAGGTTTTCAAAGAGCTTTGTGAACCAGATTGCTTTTTGTAGAGAGCCTCATTTCCAGGGGAAAAGAAAGTACTAGAATCAGAGAATATAAGCACAGAATTGTGAGCACAGGCTTGAGATACACCATTTCTTTTCAGAGGCAGGAATGTCTAGATTAGGGGTCCTCAAACTACGGCCCGCAGGCCACATGCAAATACAAATACTGTATTTGTTCCCGTTTTGTTTTTTTACTTCAAAATAAGATATGTGCAGTGTGCATAGGAATTTGTTCATAGTTTTTCTTTTAAACTATAGTCCGGCCCTCCAACGGTCTGAGGGACAGTGAACTGGCCCCCTGTTTAAAAAGTTTGAGGACCCCTGGTCTAGATATTGAAAACAGCTTGATTTCTTTTTACATACAGCACTTTGGCAGTAATTTGGGTGTTTGCTACCTGAGTATGTACTTTTTGTAGCCATAAATTTGAATTGGATTGAGCTCTGTGATTTCTTTGTCTTTAGAATATGTTTTAATGTTTTTTCTGGGGACAAGTGGGTGTTTTAGAACAACTAAATTTAAATTGATTAACCTTTCTGTGGTATGTTGTGCTTTTTCCTCTCAGAATCACTCTGAATCGCTGTCCCTTAATCTAGATGGGGTGTTTTTTCAGTACCATAAAGTCTCTCCCTGCTGTCTCAGAAAACCACTGTGTATGTGAGAAGCTTCTAAATGAAATGTTGTGAATAGCTTCCCAGTGTGGATTGCGAGGAGTTCAGGCATTTCTAATAATGGTCCTGGATAAAGGACGTAAAATGAGAAAGGAGATTTTTGTTCTTACAAGTTGGTGCTGAGACTCTATAGAGTCTTTTGTCATTTCCAATTTGATTTAATCTAGCATTTACTGACCACTGTGTGCACAGGGGCACTCTGCTTCTCCATCCAGAGCTCTTTGGTGGGAATTGGTTGGCCCTCCTGCCGGTTAATGGGGGTTTGTGCTTTGAAGACATGGGATTTAGTTAGGGCTTCTTCCTTCTGTTGCAAAGGGGGGGATTGTGGTGCTGATACTTAGGCTGAGAGCTCTCATAGCAGTTACCCAAGAAAGTTGTATTTAGTGACAACAAATACAACTTCTGGTAGTGACAGCGAGGCTGTGTGCTGGTGGGCACCTGCTGCCTGCTCATGTCTTGTGCTGTTGGGAGGACAGTGTGGGCCCTTGGGCACCAACTACCCTCATCAGGCACCTCATCAGATCTAAAGCTGAGGATTTGCTTGGCCGTCAGCTCAATCTCAGCTGCCTGTCGTGGGCAGAGTTATCCACCTGGCAGGACAGAGGTGAGCCCCAGGAATATTTCCCCTTTTCTCTTGCTGGAAGCTTCCTGGGCCTTTGTCAAGAGTCCCACATTTGTTGTAGGATGTCTACTGGAAGTGCCTTAGCTCCCAGTACTGAAAGGTACATTTACACCATGGAATGCTATACAGCTGTAAAAAAGGAGGATCTCTTACCCTTTGAGACAGCATGGAGGGACATGGAAAGTATTATGCTAAGCTAAACAGGCCAGTCTAAGAAAGGTAAGTATCACATGATCTCACTCATATGTGGAATCTAATGAACAAAATAAATTGATGAACACAATAGATCTGGAGACATAGAGTATAGAAGAGACTGACGAATCTCAGAGGGAAGGTGGGGGTAGGGGAGATAGGAAGGGAGAAATTAACCAAAGAACTTATATACATACTAGAGGCCCAGTGCATAAAATTCGTGCACGGGGCTGGGGGGGTGTCCCTCAGCTAGGCCTGCACCCTCTCCAACCCAGACCCCTCAGGGGATGTCTGACTCACAATCCAGGACTGCTGGCTCCTAACTGCTCACCTGCCTGCCTGCCTGATTGCCCCTAACCTCTCTGCCTGCTTGCCTAATCACCCCTAACTGCTCTCCCTTCCCAGCCTGATTGTTCCTAACTGTTCCCCCTTGCTAGCCTGATCGCCCCTAATTGCTCTCCCCTCTCGGCTTGATCATTTCTAACTGCTCTCCCCTGCCTACCTGATCATCCCTAACTGCTCTCCCCTGCTGGCCTGATTGCACCTAACCACCTCTGCCTCGGGCCCTGCCACTGCGGCTTTGTCTGGAAGGATGTCCGGAAGACGTCCGGTCTAATTAACATATTACCCTTTTATAAGTATAGGTATATATAACCCAGGGACACAGACAATAGTGTGGTGAAGACCTGGGCAGGTGGTGGGTGGTGCAGGGTGAAGGGGGTTGATGGAGAAAAAAGGGGGAACAAATGTAATACTTTCAACAATAAAGATAAATACACACACACACACACTCACACACCTACACACCTTTCCATTCCATAGGTTTATAATTATAGGAGAGTGATAATTACAGTGGTCAGAAACACCCACAGTGTTATCCCTGGAACTAGTCAAAAAAATATGTTAGAAATGAGATGCTGAAAATAAGAAATTGGCCATTGACTACAGCATTTTTAAAGGATTCTTACTAATTTAAGTAACTTTTACAGAAAGCCTTATTAATTCAGTCGCTCCCCAGTGATTAACAGTATTTGATGTGGGCCTGAGTTAAGATTAACTGGAGCATCTCTCTGAAGGAGGGTTTGGCCAGATAGACTGAGTGAGTCTCTGAGAACTTGGCCGGGTATGGAATGAGTTGGCTGAATGTAAGCTCAGTCACGAGATGGGGCAGCCTGTAACGCGTCCTCCTGCAGACATGGGTCTGCAGACATGGGTCTGGAATGTGCTGTACTTTAGAAATGGTACTTCAAGGATGGCCAGGTTTCTAGTGCAGCTCACGAGTTCAGTGTTGGCTGAATTAGCACTTGTGGCAACATGATGCTGTCTTACAGCTTGAAAGTACGATACGGGTATGTATGAGGGAAATGCTGTTGTTCGGCTCATATTTATCAAGTGCTCATTCTGTGCTAGTCCCACGTTAAGGCCTGGTGACCCATCCAGGTGAGGTTTTTCCTCACAGAGCTTCTAGTTCCTCCTGGAGAAACACCCCAGTAACTGCTATCTGTGATCCTCTATGGCCAGCAGATGTCCATTTGCAAGTTAGGAAATCTGCGTAAGCAGTCAAAAGCCATCCCTACACCTTGGAGCTCCGAGTTTAGTAATTTATTCTGGAGACAGGAACAGTTTGCCTCTTCTGCGCACCCATCCCCTGCTCTCTGCCCGGTGGGACATTGGCTTCATAGTTGTTTTTTCGACAGCCATCATCATCTGGTCGTGCTGTTCCTCTCTGCTTCTATTTCCAGGCACACTGTCCCCGCTGTCTGGTGGAAGACCGCCCAGGGGAAGGACCAGATGTGGTACGAGGATGCCTTGGCTTCCAGTTACCCTGTCATCTTGTACCTGCACGGGAATGCAGGCACCCGGTGAGGAAGGAGAGCTCACACATGTGCCCTCCATACAGTGCTGGCTGCTTTGTGAGCAGGAGTGTCCTGGCCCAGTTGGGCTTACTGACGACTGCAATGAGGAAGCAGGCACATGGAGAACAGAGGAAAAGACAGAGTTCCTATGGAGTTTGCTGGAAGGGGGGCGGGGTCTAGGTGAACTCACATGAAGCAGCGTTCCCACAGGCTCAGAGCAAGGTAGGGCTATGTGCAAAGTGGGCCCCAGTCCTCTTTCCTTGGAAGCCAACATGTGAAGCAGAAACCCCTTATCTGAAGCTCACAGTGACTGGGTGGGATGGAGGAGGCTGCATCTCTGTCAGAGTGACTCAGGTCCTGGGCCAGAGAGGGATGTGTCCTGCCTGGTGTAATTTAAAAGGCAACGAGTCTGAGGGCCCATGTTTGGGGAACAAGGTTTTCCAGTGGGTAAGGAAGCAATGGTCCCTCGGGGTAAAGAGTGGTGGTGCGACTCTTCAGGGCCAAAAAGAATGCCCTCAGGAAAGTTGTCTCCTGTTCAGTAGCAGCTTCTGACAGCCCTGTCTGGTGACTGCAGGCAGGTTGGCATTTCCTTCCTGGCAGGTATGCCTTCCTGGGGGAGGTGGGACACCTCCTAGAAGGGCCAGCTAGTGCTGAGATGAGGCAGGGGTGACACTGAAGAGGTACAGCCAAAGGCAGAGGGAGTCCAGCCAAGAGACCCCAGCTGAGGTGCCCCACATGCTGTCAGGTCAGGGCGACTTTCCTGAGTTCTCTGCTTCCAGCTGTAAGCCAGCAGTGCCGGGCATCCTGCTGGGCTAGTGCGCTAACACAGCTGGCACACAAAGCCCTTGTCCAGGTTTATCCCAGCTTCAAGTGTGACGTTGATGCCATATTCTTCAGACCAAGCTGGGATTGGAGCTACCACCGCCCTTGGTTTAAAGAGGGCTCCTTCCATCCCATGTAGCCAGAATTACTCAGAAGAGTCTGTCTGGGAGAGCTGTGTGTGTGTGTGTGTGTGTGTGTGTGTGTGTGTGTGTGTGTGTGTTGGGGGGGGAGGGGCAGGCATGTGCATTTTCTGAACAAAGCTCTGCCTGAATCCCTTGGGAGGGTCACTGTTGCTGCAGCTGCCTTAGGTCGTGTGAGAGAGCTGGCAGGAGGCAGGGCCACTGCCTGGCGCGTTGGCCATGGTGGTGGGCTGGGGTATGGTCATTTTATAGACAGAACTTGCAAGTGAATACTGCACGGGCCTTTCTGGAGGGGAAAGCAGGCCACAGTGGGGGGTCTGGGCAGAGGGGCTGTGCAGAGGACAGGCAGGAAGTCCAGGAAGCGTGGCCCACGAGGATGGTTTCTGAGCCAAGGAATAGAGTGCCTAGCTACTAAATCATGTATGCACTTGGCTGTTTGCTTTCTTCTGTGTCTGGAACAAGCCACAGAGTGTTTCTCTTTTTCTTTTAAAGAGCAAGTGGCTACAAACAGCTCTTGTAGTATCTTTCTGTAAATGAGAGAATTTTGAAGTTTATTGTGAATAAGGTTCAGTTAAGCAATGCCAGTCACATGATAAATAAAACAAACTGCCTGTAACTTCAGGCTTAAAGGAATATTGTGACGTTGAAAGGTCTGCTGCTCCCTCCCACTGCTCCAGAGACTGCCTGTGCTGCAGGTCTTGCCTGTCCCTGCTCTGTGACCAGACTCATGCCACTCCCTGAGATTCAGACCCCCGGTTGCTGCCACCCTTGTGTTATGCTCTGAATCCTTCTTTTTGTTCAGGGTAGGACATTTGAAAAATTGAGATAAGAGTCACCACGAACTCTTCCAAAGTTAACTGCAAACATTGTGCAGTATTTCATTCTAGACTTGAAACTCATTTCTTTGTATTTTTGTTTCTTCATTTTATTGGTTTCCTCCTTTTTCTGTCCTTGTCTCTCCCAAGTACACACCCTCCCCCATCCCCACATACACACCCAAAATGGACAAAATGCTCGTCATAAAAAACAACAACATACAGCTGAGCAGTCTGTAGAGGGTGAGCCCACCTGCTTTCTTGTCTCAGGCCCTGTTCTGAGGCTGCCCCATTCCCACTTTGGAGTCTGTCTGTCCACACTGACAACTGACCAACAACTGGACAGAAAGTGAGAAGGAATAGATGGTCTTTGGACAGAGAATACAGACATGGAAGTAGTTCAAATGTATGAAAGCCTATTCAGCCTCGGTAATAAAAAGTGCCCACAAAAACTAGTCTTTTGGTGAGGGGCTGGGAGCCGGCTGCTCTCACACTCTTGGGGTAAAAGGCGAGGGCCCGCTGAAGGACTCAGCAGTGATTGTCAAGATTACGATTGCACGCCTTCAGGTAGTAGTCCCTTGTGTAGGAATGAGTCCCACACATGGTTCACATATATCTGGCCATGGCAGCAAAACTTAAGTCAGCAGCAGGTGGTAAAGAGCCAAATGACCACAAGACAAGCAAAGCGACCACTGCTAAAAAGAGTGTACTTGAGAGTTGGCTGTGATGTATTGAGTGGAAAGTGAGGTATGTGTGTCGGATCCCTGTGGGTGTGTGTCTGCAAGTAAAGAAGGGCCTTTGCTTCTGTTATAGGTGGTCCCTGGACAATAGACTGAGGAAGATGCTGGATGCTGGGGCAGGAGTGGGTGGGCCTGCTGTGTATCCTCTTGTGTCTTTTGAATTTTGTACTGCATGTAGGAATTACCTAGTCAAAAATAAAAGTAAGATAGTAATTAACAAGTATCTCCAAAGTACTAACACTCTCCTTTGCTTGGCACGGTACTACAGGCAAGCTTAGAGCCACTTAGGATATCCCAAGGCGGAGGTTACCTGTCCCCCAATGCCCCCCCCCCTCCCCCCCCCCCACCCCCTTCACCCCTGCTCCCCTTATGGTTTTGGGAACCAAGTCCTTAAAAGCCCAGATGCTCCAGTATTGACCCTGGGCCTGCCTCTTTGAGAACATGCATTAACACCTATTCTTGTTTCCTTCTCCCTGACGTTCTAGAGGAGGTGACCACCGAGTGGAGCTTTACAAGGTAGGTGAGCATGGCACAGTATGTGACGGAGAGAGCAGTATCCACACAGTCTGTGATGGGTCAAGCAGTGTCTACATAGCCTGTGACTGAGGGAGCAGTGTCCAGATAGTGTATGATAGACAGAACAGTGTCCACAGGGGTCTCTGATGGAGCGGGCATTGCCCAAGTGTTGTTTCCTGTCTCTTCTTTCCAAGTGGCATGAACAGCAGGGAGTCCCCTGATAATTTTGATTGTTAATCATGGTGGCCTTTCTGGCACTGCCTCTGTGGGTGACTCCATCGTGGAGTGCTTCCTACAATGCTGCCTCCAGGAAAGTTTCCAAAATCAGGATAAATGGACCCTGTAGATCTTATGCCAGATGTTGGCCGATTTACATAAAAGCCGTTTGAAATTGTTTACTAGTGTGTTACTCACATAGAAAAGGGATGGAGAGGACAGAGGGGTCAGGCACCTATACTTTACTCCCAAGTTGCAGGCTCAGGAATTGGGCCACCACACAAGTTTCTCGCCTCACAGGAAATATGATCACATTTAAATTGGATTTCAAGCCCAGCAGGTCTCCCCCAGGTAAAGGGGTGCTGCAGGCAGGCTTGTAGCCTTCCCTTCTACTTGGTCCTTGTCTTCCTCAGGTGCTTGGGTCTAGGAGCCTGAAATGTGCAGTTGTTACTAGTGTCCAGGGTCACCGTGCCTGTCTCCCCCATCCTTCTCTTAAATGGGCATCTGCATTTGCTACAGGCAGACAGGGACACAAGCAGATGTGTGGGAACATCAGTACTGTGCGGGCACTGCTCTGTTCGTCATATACCAGGTGGACTGCCCTGGGCTCTGGAGTGTTTGTTTCCCTGTGTGGATTAGATCAGGTCAGGGAAGGGCATGCTTGGGAAACTGTAGGTCCTGTTTTGAGGTTTCTCTCCATAGAATGGTTCACACCAGGAATAGTGTGGCTCTGGAGAGTGTAGGATCTGCGGGAGGCTGGAAGCTAGAAGGTCGCCTACAGACTGCCCTGGGCAGCCTAAGGAGAAAGGAGCAAAGGCTCTGCAGTGACTTTGGATGACTTGGTGGCTGGCAGCTTCCACATGCCTGTGGGCACACTCGAGCCACCCTGGCGGGTGGAGTGGGGAGTGGAAGGAGTCTGTAAGTAGATATCTAATGAGAAATCATCAAGTCTAGAGGGTGTTTTAATAACAGAAACAATTCAGTGAAAGCTTAAAGTCTGAGACATGCTAGGTTGCAGATGGAGTTGTTCCTCTTGGGCTGCTGGGCGGTCAAAGCCCCCTTGTGAGCCCCTGAATGCAGAGGTGCAGGTATGGCTCGAAGCCAAGGGAGAGGCTTCCTGCTCACCCTGCTGAGGTGGAGGGCATCTGTGTATCCAGTAGCAGCATTGGCATTGGGTTTTATAAGATCCCACCGGGATTGGGGCAACATGATGACAAGTCTTTGTTAAGCTTCCCATGTGTGCAGGGCGTAAAGATGGAAACCGGGATGGGTTTAGTGAGGGGCAAGTTACCCTCTGTCCAAGGTACGAGGATCTTTTTGCCCAGATGGTTATTTTTCACTTTACAGGTGCTGAGTTCCCTTGGTTACCACGTGGTCACCTTTGACTACAGAGGTGAGGGTTCTTTTGAAATTGCATCTCCTAGCCCTCCCGCTTCCTCCTGTTACCGGACAGGGGACCTGGTCCTTGGTGGGGCTGTCTGCTGATAGTGTGTGTGTTCTTGACTTTGTGCAGGAAAATTTTCACAACATGAGTCCAGATGAGTTTTAGAGGATGTTTATTAAAGCTGGGGCAGTGAAACTAAAAACGCTGGGGAAATGAGCCTATGCTGGTCTGCTTTGTCTTACTAAGAAGTCGGAGAAAAGGAGGCCTTGGGAACAGATTCAGGGAGTTAGCCTGGGATGAGCTGCCACTGCCCATTGCTGCCCTGCTTGCAAGCCTCGTGGAGTCCATTAGAATCAGGGGTGGGGAAACTTTTTGACTCAAGGGCCACAATGGGTTCTTAAACTGGACCGGAGGGCCGGAACAAAAGCATGGATGGAGTGTTTGAACTAATACATGTTAACACTGCTGCTGGTGAAGGAGCGGAGGGGAGAGCAAGAGAACCCTCCGCTCTTTCGGCTCTGCGGGCCGGATAGAACAGCCGAACGGCCGGATAAGGCCCGAGGGCCGTAGTTTGCCCACGGCTGCTTAGAAAAGGAGATGCCTGCCTGTGGGGAAAGAAGAGGGGGAGGAGAAAGGCGCTTTGTGCTCCCGGGAGAGGGCATGCTGGGATCTGCTGGGACCTTTGGTTTGAGGGGTTTTAAAGGCTGGGTGTTTAGGGGAGGATCAATAGAATATTCATCAGGTATATGCTGATGTTACAAAATGAGATTTATTCTCTTAACTTCATCTGTCCTTGGGTGTGGTTGACAAATGGCACTAATTGGATTTCTGCTGTCTCCCTGAGTAGGTGATTTAAGCTAATTACACACTGGTTGGGGAGGGGAAATGCAGACCCTTTCTTCTCACTGTCCCCGGTTTAGGGAAGATAGGATTTTCTAGATGGCTGCAATCTGCCTGGCATCTAGATTGTCTAGGTGGCTGCAAACTGCTGTTTATCTGTCTCAGTTTCCCTGTTCTGCTTATCCTGGCTTACTGGCCTGTCCCACTCTAGTTAATGTTCGATGTGTAGCCAGCAGGTTCCTAACCTGTAGTAACTGTGTGAAGGTAGTAGAGGGGGACTGGTTCTTCAGTGAGTGTCCTGCATGCACCCGCCAGGGGCGTCTCTCTTACAGGCAGGCACTAGTGCCTGGAACCCTGGCACGTGCCATCTGTGAGCAACATTTTAAATATGGAAGATTTTGTCTTTTTTTTCTTCATTGGACTCAAGACTTTCTCTACAGCAGGACATCAAATGCGTTTTATGCTTGGGAGAGTTTGTCTTATTGAGGTTGTAAAAACAGGAAAGGGAACTGCTAAGAGAGAAGATTGTTACTCTCACCCCACGGTATTTCTTCTTCTTGAATAAACCAGAGGGCTTGCTCCTGAAGAGATCAAGAACCCACAGTTTGATGTGCGCTAACAACACTCTACCTCAGTGAGCCAGGAAATACTTTGTATTAATAGTGAGCAGCTGTGTGAGAAGGGTATGCCCCCCAGTTCTCAGTTGGAGAGAGTAAAGGCTGAAGGCCACTTGGCTGGCTTATCTTGACCTTCTTGGAAGGCATTATTGTCCACTATCCTCAGACCGAGGATATGGGTGTTATGTTAGTTTCTTCTTGTTGCTGAAACAAATTACCACAAACTTAACTGTCTTAAAATACATATTTATTATCTTGCAGTTCTAGAGGTCAGAAGTCCAAAATCTTTAGCCTCTGATCTAAAATCAAGCTATTGGCACGGCTGGTTCCTTCAAAAGGTATTATGGGAGCATCTGGTTCCTTGTCTTTTTCAGCTTGTCTTATATATTTTACTTCAGAGAGGAAGAGAGATGTGGAAGATTCTGTCTTTTTTCTTTATTGGATTCAAGACTTTCTCTACAGCAGGACATCAGATGCGCTTTATGCTTGGGAGAGTTTGTCTTACTGAGGTTATGAAAACAGGAAAAGGAATTGCTAAGAAAGAAGATTGTTATTCTTGCCCCTGCGGTATTTCTTCTTGAATAAGTCAGAGGGCTTGCCCCTGAAGAGATCAAGAACCCACAGAGATAGGGGGAGAGGGAGAGAAACATCAGTGATGACAGAGAATCATTGATCTCCTGCCTCCTGCATGCCCGCTACTGGGGATTGAGCCCACAACCCATGTGCCCTTGGCTGGAATACAACCCGGGGTTCTTCAGTCCACAGGCCAATGCTCTATCCACTGAGCCAAACCAGGTAGAGCCTTTTCCAGCTTCTTTTTTTTTTTTTTTAAATATATTTTATTGATTTTTTACAGAGAGGAAAGGAGAGAGATAGAGAGTTAGAAACATCGATGAGAGAGAGACATCGATCAGCTGCCTCCTGCACATCCCCTACTGGGGATGTGCCCGCAACCCAGGCACATGCCCTTCACCGGAATCGAACCTGGGACCTTTCAGTCCACAGGCCGACGCTCTATCCACTGAGCCAAACCGGTTTCGGCTTTTTCCAGCTTCTTGATGCTGCCCGCATTCCTTGACTGTTGGCCCCTTGTATCTGCATTACTCGGACCCTGACTTTTGGGATCTGGGGTCATTTTCTGGTTAGTTTTACCTTTTTCTTGTATTAGTCTGGCTCTAATTGTTTTTGTTGTTGTTATCTGTCTTTCAGACTAAGGTGATTTAAACAACCTTCTCTTCTGTATCTTTAGTTGGGAAGGGTAGATTCTTGTGATTACCTGCTGTTAATTGCTCAGCCATTTTGGCCGGTTGTTCAGCCATTTGTCTCAGTTTCTTCATTCACTTGCCAGGAAATTTTCTTAGTTTCTTGCTAACCTGCATCACTTTCACATAACATATTTACAGGTTCCAGGGATAAGGATAAGGATGTGGGCTTCTCTGGGGGTCATCATTCTGCCTACCTCAGGAATGGTTCTTTCATGAAGGAAGTTAGTTCCTGGTTCCGTCAGGTTAAAAGTTAGGGTTGGGGAAAAACTCTGAAATGAGGGTCCGGAAATCAGTTCACCCATTTATTTATCCTTTTGTCTGTGCTAAAAGGGTTTTCTGTTTCTGCTCTACTCTGTAGCCCTTAGGATAAAGCGAAGGGCCAGTGTTCTTCCTTCTTTTCCTCCCTGTGCTTCTGCCAAGAAATGAAATCCAGTATATTAAGCCTCTACATTTCTAAGCCCTATGAGAGAGCAGTTCCGCTTCTAAGTGTCTCTTGCTGTCCTTGTCAAGTCTCTGTCTCGCTCTGTGTGTCTTTGCCCCTCCCTATCCCCGCGTCCCTGCCTCCCACTGTGCCCTGTCTTGCCTTGTTTCTCATATGACTTCTTCCCTAATCTGTGTCTGGGATGCCCAGGGGAAGTGACTTACTGTGCCCATTTACTCTGTGGGTTTTTGCTTATGCAGCAGAACCTGCTTTTTCTGAACCTTATGGTACTTTCAGATCATTTGATGATGACTCATTGCTGAGCTGGTGGAAATGACAAGGGCACTTGACCTTTCCTGGGGACTGGGTGGAAGGGCCCTTGGGGAGGACCCAGAGTGGAGGCAGATGTGTTTGGCTTTCCTCTGTTATGCAAACAAGATGCTTAGAGCCCTTGCCTCTCTGGTTCAGAGTTGCCTGGAGCCTGGAATTACCCCCACCTACCCTGTCACCCACCCTGTTTCTCAGAGCCTGTCCTGACTCCCTTGCCTATTCAAAGTTGGGCTGAAGCTGAGCCAGGGCGTCTGGATTGGGCTGAGGGGTCCCGGGGCAGGCTGGGCTCTCATTGGCCCCTCACCCTGGGCCAGCCACTGACAAGCCCCCAGTGTTGGGGGGGTTGATGTCCCAGCAGGACCACTCCCTTCTTCGTTGCTGCTTATCAGGACTCAGTCTAGGGCGTGTGACAGCCTTTGGGTTCAAGGGTTGTAATCGGGTAAAGAGGTGGGAGAAGTAGGAACAAGTTTGTCGGGACACCTCCAGCTATGGATGGTGACGATGGTGATGGCAGAGCTTTGTTTTGCCCCTAATGGTCTGGGCCTGCCTGTGGAGAAAGAGGGGCGTTGAATCTACCCCCAAGAGGTTCAGTGAACTGGGCTTGACTTCCTTCTCTTCTGCCTCTCTCCCCCAGGCTGGGGTGACTCAATAGGCACACCGTCAGAGCCGGGCATGACCTATGACGCACTCCATGTTTTTGACTGGATCAAAGCAAGAAGTGGCGACAACCCTGTGTATATTTGGGGCCACTCCCTAGGCACTGGGTAAGTTTCCAGCATGGCATGGCCTTTTGGAGAGCAGGGCTTCATGGGGCGACCTCCAGCCTGGTCCCCGAGGGTGCCCCGGTGCCCCACGGATCCTGTAGCACCATTAGTTCTAATAAGCCTTGTCTCTCGTCTACACGCAGGGCAGGGGAAGCGATGCCACAGAAACCATAAAGGTTTGAACGACTTTACCTCCTCAACCCAAGAAGTGACTCGAGACACACATGGGCATTTGTAGGGTGGTTTCCCCCACCTCAGGGAGGATGGGCAGACTCCTCAGCCCGAGGTTGTGCCCTTGGGGGGCGGGGCAGAGCAGACCAGATGGAGTTCAAGTTCCAGATGTACCTGGGCTTCGCATCTCCTGGTATTGGACTTCATGTGCTGGCCAGCGAGCCCCAGTGCCAGGGCTCTGATCACTACTCTGGGGCTTTTGTAACAACTGGGCCACACAGGCCGTACTTGGCTTACCAGAGAACTTGGGGGAGGCAGCAGTGCCAAGACAGGAAGCACTTCAGTGTTCCATTTGGGGTCACCTACATTGTTTTTGCTGATGTGAGGTCCAGAATGTTTCTGAAAGATGTCAGTGCCCAGAAGCCCAGGACCTTCAGCAACCCTATCTTTTCCTGCTGCCTTTCATTCAAGTGCAGTGGCTGCGACACCTTTCCAGGTTGTTGCTCATCCTGATAGCATGCTGCAGTTTGCATATGTACTGCTGAAGCGAGCTCAGCATGCTGCATTTGGGCCGGGCCTGCAGCCTGGGCATGGTCTGGGCCAGGGCCTCCTGGCTTCTCCTCATGGAGAAAATAGCCCTCAGAAATGTGCCTGGGAAGGGGAGGGGACCAGGCCATCTTGCCATGGCTGTCTGCAAAGGACATGGCTGGTATGGCAAGAGGCCCCCAGAACCAGGCAGGTGGACCACAGCTTGCTCTTAGCTGTCTCAGGAGCACTCCCTCCAACCAGGTGTGAGCTGAGGGGCAGTGTTCTGCAGCCTGAAGAAGGCTGCTCCTGGTGAGGCTGCAGAACATGCCTTGAGGACATGAAGGGTGGCTGTCATCGCCTTCCTTGACAGAGGGCTTGGCTGAGGCTGGGGCAGCCGGGCCCACCCACAATCCTGGAACATTTTTGTCTCCCCTCCCCCTTCCCTATAACGCTACCAATTTCTTCCCAGATCCCACAGCTTCTCTGCTCACTTTCTAGTATGAGAACAGTCTCATATAAAACAGTTTTTGTCAAAATTCAACTGAACTGTTGTTTTTTTCTCTCTTCAGAGTGGCAACAAATCTGGTGCGGCGCCTCTGTGAGCGAGGTAGGGGCTCACATGGCATGAGTTCTGGTGTGTGGGCAGGGCTCCTCCTGGTCCCGGCTCCCTTGGGGCAGGCAGAGTGCTCGGGCCCTGGCTGTGTTCCAGGCCCTGCTGTGAATTCTTGTGAAGTGGGTGCTTGTGGGCAAGCAACACTGTGCCCATGTTCTGTGTCCCCTTGGAGCCCCTTGAGCTGGGTATTGAGGTGAGGGCCTGGCAGACCCTCAGCTGCCCTAAGCCTGCATCCCCCCCAGGGATTCCTGAGCAGCTGGTGCAGCCTCACCAGGGACCAGGCTCCAAATAAGCAGCTTTAGCAGATGTGGTTCTCAGGAGTGACCCAAGGCCATCTGAGGGTCCCTCATGCCAATCATGTGGGTGGGCCTGAGGGGGTGCAGCTGTCCAGGTTGGCACCCCAGCTTCCACTGTCTTTTCTGGGGGGCCAGCCCTCCCATGGACCCTCATGGGGCCATGGAGCTTGTGTTTTGTCTGGGCTTCTTGCCTATCTCACAGTTTCCTGTTTATTTTACCAATAATTTAGAGACGCCTCCAGATGCCCTTATATTGGAATCTCCATTCACTAATATCCGCGAAGAAGCCAAGAGCCATCCGTTCTCAGTGGCAAGTACAGATCTTATTTAAAATGGACTTATTTTCATTATTAAAATAATTACTGTGAAGTGACTATAGTAAATAAGTATAAAAACAATAATCATAAAAATTATTTAAATATTCTAATGAAGGCAGATTAAGAATGAATCTTTGTTTAGTTCTGGGCATTGGCCTGAATCCAGAGCTGCCCAGGAAGTTGATAACTTTGCAGCCAGGTAGGACGGGTTCACAGCTGGGTTGTCTAGAGTGGCAGGACCCTCAGGAAGCCTTGCCCCCATGGCCTGGTTTGCCTACCGGGCTTGTTCCCCGTGAGACTCAGCCCAGGCTGGGTGCTGTTACCCCAGCTGTTTCCTCAGGGGTGAGCTGGTGAGTGCCTTCACTCTCCATCCCCACAGACAGTGCTGAGCAGCCAGGCTCTCACCATTGGATTTCGGGGTAACGTGTGGCCTAGAGGGACTTCCTCTGTGGCCTTTCCATCCTTTTCCATCCCACTGCTTCCTAACTGGCTGTGTTTTCTGTGTCAGCCTACCATCTGACCTCACACTGCTCTGTTGCTGACCAAGATTCCTCTTTAGTCTTGCTTCTTTGATGTTTGTTGCTTTTCTCCCAAGTTGTATGGACCCCCATTTTTCTTGAGGTGGTGGCCCTGATGTCTGTGGGATGTCTGGTCTCTAGGCTGCTGCTCTGAGGTGTAGGAGCCCCATTTGCAGATAGCTTTTGCTGCAGCAAGTCTGGGGTCCTCTTGAGCAGGGAATCTGTGGTCAGGGCACAAGAGGGGCTGGGGTGCCCTGGTAGAGCTGCAGGTCAGTATACTAGGAAGCAGGGATGTCCCCTGGGCACTCAGTGCCCACTGTCTGAACCCTTGACCTTGGCTTTCCATGTGGGTATTTTATTTGATTGATTAATTGATTGCTTTTAGAGAGAGGAAGAGGGGGGAGAAAGAGAAATATCGATCAGTTGCTTCCCCATGCTCCCCAGTCTGGGATTGAATCCGAAACCTGGGTATGTGCCCTGACTGGAAATCGAATCCATTTCCTTTTGGTGTACGGGACAACTCTCCATTCAGCTGAGCCACACTAGCCGTTTCATTGACTCTTCTACACATTGTGTCCATGTCTTCCTCAGGTATATCGATTCTTCCCTGGGTTTGACTGGTTCTTCCTCGATCCCATTACAAACAGTGGAATTAAATTTGCAAATGATGAAAAGTGAGTACTGTGGTAGAGCATCTAATTTTTCACTTAGAAAAACACTGAGAACCTCCAGGATAAGCCTGTTCAGTCACATTAACCAAATAGGATGGAGTTCTGAAGCCTTTGGTTCTTCTGTAACCTCTCCTTCTAGAGGGAAAGCAGGTAGAGAGTTGCACCTGAGAGAAAAAGGAGTCTGGGAAAACTGCGGAACGAAAGCTTTGTGAAAGCAGAGTCTGCATGGTTTGTATGTGAAAATAGTTTGGCAAAACCAAATCCTGAATAGGCGTTAAAGCAGTAATAGTAACTGTTACTCAAAAACTGACTTTTCCTCAGCCATTTGATTGATGTTGGCTATGTTTTCTATTAGGTAAGTTAAAAGTAAATATTCTAGTTAAGGGTTCATTCTCTGAACAATGTTCATATTCTGTTAACATAGTCTTTTTTATGTCTTTATTTCATCTCAATTTTTTTTTAAAGAAAGGAAAAAATTCTTACCTAAATATTCAGTTAATATCTAAAAATCTACATTTTGAAACAGAATGTTGAAAAATAGCATATTTTCCCCTTCAATTATATTTTTTGGTTCTAAAAATAGAACAAAAATTTGAGCAAAAATTATAAGCAAAATACCTGTTCGTAAATACAGTTTTTTTTTGGAACTTAAGAATTATCTGAACTGGACTTTTTCTAAACAACAGCAGCAATGCGTGCTGCTCTCCCCCACAAGCCGCCTTAGGCCTTGCCCTCCAGCTGAGTAGTGGCAGCTGTGGGGTCCAGCAAGCACTTCACCCCCACGTGGCCCAGCCCTCACCCACTGGAATTCAGGAGCCCCCTCTTGGCGGGCAGGTCTGTTGCCAATTACTTGCCAAGGTGAAGCATGTGGGCTAGGTCTCTTTCAGAGCAGGTAGAGCAGGGATGTTCCCTGGGCACTCAGTGCCCACTGTCTGAACCCTTGACCTTGGCTTTCCATGTGGGAATTTTATTTGATTGATTAGTTGATTGATTGCTTTTAGAGAGAGGAAGAGGGGGGAGAAAGAAATATCGATCATTTGCTTCCCCATGCTCCCCAATCTGGGATTGCATCCGAAACCTGGGTATGTGCCCTGACTGGAAATCAAATCCACAGTGAAAATCTAAAAAGCCGATAGTTCAAAGTTTGATTCGTTTCACCCTGGCAGTGGAATGAGGTCAGAGTGGATGGGCTGGGCATTTCTGGGATGACGAGCCGTCCACCTGGGGGTTCTGCCAGGTGCCAGGCTTGCCCACCAACACTGCCCTCACGGAGCCCCCATATCAGTGATCAGTATGGAAGTGCTAAGACCAGGTGGGTGCTGTGTCCACCAGTTCACCATGAGACCTCTGTGAGGCAGCCAAGAGACACTCAGCCTAATATGTGGTTTGCTAAAGGGGTTGAAGTAAGTGAACCTATTGCAAATGTTAATTTAATTGTAAACATTCAAGAGTGAACTCGTTATTTACGCCAAAGATAAATTAGAGGGTATAGACACTTACCAACAGATGCCTAGTAACATTCATTTGCAATAAGTTTCTTGGCCCCCCCTAAAATACTCAGTTTGTGAATACTGCTCTGTAACTTTTAAAAAATATATCTACTGGCAAAAATAATGTTCAGTTTTCAGAAACTGCAGAGGCCAGATTTGGTGAATAAATTGATCTCCAGATTTGATGGACACCTAGAATAGATGTTGATAGAAACATCTGAGAAATCAGCTTTTAGTTCTTTAGTAAAAAGAAGCCCAGAAGAATTAGAGCTGTTAAACACCATAATGAAATACTCCCTAAACCTAGGTCCCTGCCAAAGGTGGGGCCAGGGTGCCAGGAGACCCCAGCCATCTTCCTAAGATCTTGGTCTAGTCCTTTCTCCCCCCCACAGTGTGAAGCACATCTCCTGCTCTCTGCTCATCCTGCACGCTGAGGATGATCCGGTCGTGCCCTTCCATCTTGGCAGAAAGGTGGGTGTCCATGCAGCCCCTGGGGCAGGAGACGTCTTTCAGGCCCACGTTCAAGCTGGACTGGGCACAGGCAGATGTACAGGAGGGGCCTGCTGCTGGCAGGGTGAGAGTCAGGCTAGACAGCTCATGCCGTCCACAAGAGGAAGCATAAAAAATAAGCAAATGTTTCCTAGGTCCAAGTACAGGGTCCTGGCCTGACAGAAACTTGACTACAGGGGACCCAGCTGGGAGGGCTTGCCATTTACTGGCTGGAGGATAGGACCCCTTGATGACAAGGCTCCTCCAGCCCCTACGCAGGAGTCCCAGTCAGTAAAGTTGACATAGACTCTCTCATTTGTTCTCCTGCTCTGGGATTGGAGCGATGCTAGAGGAGTACCATGTAGTCTCGGGGCCTCCGTGTGTACTTTTGCTGAATTTGCTTTGCCTTTGCTGCCACGAAGCGGGATTAATTTGTAGGTGAGCGTGAGGCAGGAGACAGCATTGCCTGGCCATGGTGAGAAAGAGGGGCAGGGGCAGCCTAGAGGGGATGAACAGGTCCGAGGTAAGGCGAGTCTGGGCGCACAGTCTGGCTGTCCTGGCGGTAGGAGGAGGGGCTGAGCCAGGACAGAACCTGAGAGAACTTGTTGACTGGCCTTGACCCGGCACACAGCAAAGTCTGAGGTACCTGACCCATCCCAGCCCCCAGGGCTGAGCCCTCAGTGCTGCTCCCAGCTCTTACACCACATCATCATAGCACATGGTGCTGGCCTCATGCACCTCATCTAAGGAAGGGGCAGTCTGAGAAACAGGTGTGGGGACAGGTAGGTTCTTAAATTGCAGGCCGAGGGGCTGCACCCGGGCTGGGCTCTGCCAGCACCCTGGCCCTGGCCATGGCAGGCTCCTGGGCTGTTTGAGGGACCATGGGCTGCTCTGCAGAGGCAGCCGCCTCTGACAGGCCTCTGTTGAAAGGAAAGCCACCAGGCAGGTTACTACACGGCCGCCATCTCTGTGCACTGACCTGTTTCTCCCTCCTCAGCTCTACAACATCGCTGCACTGTCTCGCAGCTTCCGAGACTTCAAAGTTCAGTTTATGCCCTTTCACTCAGACCTCGGCTACAGGCACAAATACATCTACAAGAGCCCCGAGCTTCCTCGGATACTGAGGTGAGATTCTCTTCTCTCCAGGGATGTTGTCCTGGGTGGCGCCAGTGCAGGCCAGACACAGCGGCTCACCCACCAACGCTGCCTCAGTGGGAGGACTAATGAGCCTTTTATTTCCACGGAGAGGAGCTGAGTGTTTATTGCCCCTCCCTCCTGGACTATTCCCATGATCTCCCCGGGTACAGGTTGTGCAGACCCACACAGACACCCGACACAGGGGTGCGTTTAGCACAAGACATCCATGTAGAGGCGCTATCCCCCACCCATCCCCACACACACCCGAGGCCTTGGTCTCTTCCCACATACCTGACAGGTCCTGCCCCCCATACACAGCACACAGATGCTCTGGCCTGGACCAGCTCCTCAAAAATATGTTTGTCCCCAGCTGCCTCTCGGAGTAAGGCTGTATTTCTGGCTGTGAGTTCACCTTCCTGGGCTTCTGAGCCTAGGGGCACCCAAATCAGCCGTCAGCGGGTTTCATCCCGTGTGTAACTGTACTTCACATGTGAGTTCTCCTCTGGCTGCCTTGAGAGTTCCAGAGGCAAAGCTACGTTTCTGTCGCAGTTTGCCATTCCTTGCCACATGGACCTGGGTTGTTAAGGGACCAATGAGCTGAAAGAGTATGGATTTGCTCTGAGGTTGTAATTTTTCCCTGTCATTACAGAAAACTTAGACCAGAGTATAGCTCTGAAGTTTAAGGAGAGCTCATAAGTTAGTCTCCCTTTTCACGTGTCACTGACTGTGATGCCATTGGTGCCCTGCCTGTTCTCCAGGCTTCTGCTCTTTAGATGGGCTGTGAGGACGGGGGAGGCGGGATCTCGGGTTTGGCTGACCGTTGTCCTCTGGCCTAGGGAATTCCTGGGGAAGTCGGAACCTGAGCTCCAGCACTGAGCTCGCTGCCTGAAGGAGCATGAAGACCTCTGCCCTCCTCCCCATTCCTCTGACCAACCCAGCACCCCGGAGACCGGGTGCCAGCGTCTGCGGTGCACCTGGAGAGAGGACTTGGATGCCAGCTAGGGCAGGCGGAAGAGGCTCTGGCAGACTGGTGGCCAGAAGCATGGATTTTTGTGGAAAATGTGAGTGGCAGGCATGTGGCCCTCTCTCCTTCTTGCTGCCACACAACCTGAGCTCTTGGAAAGAGTAACACAGCAGGCCAGCCACCGGCCGGTCAGTCCCACACTTCTGAGCTGGGCATGGAGAACGGGGCAGGGGGTCTGAGGTCTTGGGACTACAGTGAGCTTTCCAGCACCACCCATGAGAATGTGGGATCCTTGGGCCCTGTCCCTTCCCAGCACATGCAGAACAGACTCTAATGGTTCCATAATCCCTCTTGCCCTACATACCCCGCTTGCCTTCTTTGATGTCCCTGCCTCCCGAGGCGGGTCCCACCGCTCACAGAGGTGCCTGTGATCTGCATTTCCTCCTCTTTCTGCCCACCTAACCTGGCCCTAGACTGAGCATTTATTTAATAAAACCTGGTGGTGGTCTGTCTTGCCTTCTCAGTTCCGCCTCTAGCCCCACCCAGAACCTGCCCCCACCCCAGGCCACTCACAGAGCCTGGCCACATGGGTGGAGGGGTGCCTGTGGGCAAGGCCATTCCAGGGAGGGGCCTTCTCCAGATGTGGCAGATGGTATTTTCCTAAAATATAGGCCTACATAGGTGACCCTTTCAACCTCATGCTTAGCAAGCTTACTGGACATGGCCATGTCAGAGGATGGGCATTGGGGTTTCTCCATAGACCCTAGATGAATCCCTGACTAATGACAGGGCAGCTGCTGGAGTGCAGGGACTTGAGTGTGGCCTATGACCATCGCCACCGTCACTCAACTGATGGTGGTTCTTGTCTTGTTTGGCTTTTTGTCAAACCAGCTTCATCTCTCCCCTGGCACTGGTGACCTCTTAGAGAACTTAGTAAAAATGGGGCCTTGAGCTGCCCCCTCAGGTGTGTCCCAGCTCAGTGTAGGTAAAAATATGGGGCCTTGCTGCCCCCTCAGGTGTGTCCCAGCTCAGTATAGGGAAGCCCGCCTGGGACACAGCCTCTCCTGATGGCTGGCTCTCCTCCCCTTGGTCCTAGGCTCTGGAACTGAGCAGTCTCAGCAGGTCAGAAATTCTCACCTGCCTGCCTGTCCTCCAAGGCATTAGGGTCAGTGTTAGCATCTGAGGTTTGCTGGGGGCCCAGAGGCCAAAGCAGGTGACACCCCCTTTCTGGGACACTTTAGAACTGCCCATGGCGCTTCTCACATCTGGGAAACGCACACTTTTCTTAAACTGGGATTGAAACGTGAACAGACTCTTTCTTGTCCTGAAGTCCATGTTTTTTCCAGGTGTGGGCACTGCCTGTAAGGCACCGTTGTCCCAGGTGAGAGTTGGCACACCTGGGCCTGGTCCAGTAGCATCTTTCTGTGTAACTGCTCTGCGTCAGAGGCTCCGAGAACCACTGAACACCACGTGCCCCCTGGGCTGGACAGCCCTTTCCTGAGGCTGGAGTGCTCTTCTGGCTTTGTCCCTGAGACTCAAAGTCAAGTTCTCAGCCAAGGAAGTGGGTGTGATCTGCTCATATTATCTGAGACCTGCCCGTCCTGCCTGGGTTCTTCATGTTTTTGTTTGTTTTACCTTCTGTCTATGTGAAAGGCCTCAGATCCTTTTCTAAGGGGAATGAGATAGGAGATAAAGTAAAAATACAACTGTTAGTGTTTTTATAGGTGCCTGACAGGCCGACGGAAGATGAGGAAGCACAGAAAAAGGAGCGGTGAGTGGGCAGCTGCTGGCCATCACCTCGGTCAGGTCCAAAGGACCCTACTTATGGCTTCTTAGCTTATCACCTTGGTCCAAGCCACTAAGCTTGGGTAAGCCCTGACCCTGGGTTACAAAATCAATGTATGGTCAGGACCAGTCCTTAAAAAAAAAAGAAGAGATGTCGATATGCATAGCTATAAACTGCAGTTACACATGTGTGTCCTGGGAGCCACAGGACAAGGATGGGAGCGTGCATTCCCAGGGCACATCCCCACCTCCAGGAGAGGCTCAACACCATTGCCCCCAGCAAGGGTCCCCCATGCTCCAGGGTCCCATACTTCTCAGGGTCTTTGGGTAACACAGTCCCAAGTTTACCCCCCACCCCTGGTTTTTTTATTCAACTTGCAGCTAGTATACAATTTTGGAGAAAATATTTTTGGGCATTCTACCTGCCAGGGTGGGTGGCAGAAGACAGGTGCAAAAGAAGCCAATACAATTCCACACAAAAAAGCCAGTGCCCAAAGGACAGTTTACCAAGTGACCAGATTTCACAGTTCTTGGACGAGCTGGCAGTTTAGGCATACCCAGCTCCAAGTCTCACATCAGCTGGGATGAGAGAACTTTGTGTCTTCAATCCCAGGACAATGGCCATAATTAGCCCATCTCCTCTTTAGGAGGGAGGACTGAAGCCTGCCCCAAGCTGACCCCGAGTGAAAACTGAGTGAGGCCAGGCCAACCAAGTGTGGGCAGGAAGTTTTAATCAGTTTCTTACACGAGGCAATAACAGCAAGTGGCACAGTGATGGTCGCATACAGCCTAAGGGACAGGGCAATGGAGGGTGTTGGGGGTATGACCACAGGCCCCAGGGGCTCTGATGAAGTGTGGACTTGAGCAAGTCCTCCAAGGCCTGGTTCTGCGAGCAGTCAGGACCCAGGATGAGGGCAGAGCCTGTGATGCCCAGGCCCAGCATGCAAGGAGGCAGAGCCTTGGGAAGGGCGCTTCCGTCCAAAGTTGCCAACAACCCGCAGTGAAGGGTGCCACCTGCTCCTGGCTTTCTCTGGGCGGCTGAGGTGCTCACCTGCTGTCCTGGCACCAGCCTGCTATCTGGGCAGAGTGGAAAGTGGGCTGCCCTCTGGACACACTTGGTCCTTTTCCAGACCGGCTTATGGCACTGGTGGCAAAGGAGAGAGGAAGTGCACTCTCCAGGACAGGCAGGGTGCAGAACTGCAGCAGGGGCTGGGCATTCAGCCTCCCTCAGCAGGGGCAGCAGCCCTGCCCCAGGCCCCCACAGCCGGACAGAAACATCCCAGAACTGCCTGGGATGAAATTTCAAAAGTACAGTTTTTAGTTACTAACCAAGGAAAGGCTTCAGCTAGTTTCATTTCCTTGTGAACTTAAATTGTTTTTGGAAAAAGCAGAACCAAGCTAACTGCATCAGCCAGCCTTATCCCAATCAAGGCCCCCTAGATGCTGGACAGGGTGTCCTCCCCAATGTCACCCATAGTCATCCCGAGGCCCATCTGATCCATCTGGAAGCCCTGGCCGGAGCATCCACAGGGCAACTGTAAAGATGGCTGGGAGCACTGGACCCTCCCAGCCTGACCGGGAGCTGGTTCCGCTGTCGGCCAGCCCAGGTCCTGCAGAAACACTTCTCCAGGTTTCACCATTGCTGCTTGCCAGACCCCAGAATCTAGAGGCTCCAAACTGAACACAAGCTCACAGCAAGGTGTGCCTGGTCTCAGGAGCCCACTAGGTGGCTTCACCCATGTCTGTGGGGTGGGAGGGCCAAGGGGGCAGATGGGCTGAAGCTGTGGGGCCAACTGGGCAGTGCTATGAGCTCTGCTTTCCTGCGAGAAAGCAGGCAGCATCTCACTTTCAGCGCCGTCCCTTCCGTCTATCCATTCCCCCAACCCCCACTCCAAGCCACACCGTGATCCCCAAGCCCGTCCCTGAAACACAGCACTGAAGAAAACGGGGACAGCGTGGAAAACGGCATGAGGTGCGGAGTCAACAAGAAAACAAAACCCCACTGGTCCCCACTGTGCCAGCTCCTAGTCCTTGGGGACGTGGGGGGTCGGGATCTGTAGGTCAGAGGGCTCCACACCCCAGATGTCCCGGGCATACTCCGTGATGGTCCGGTCACTGGAGAACTTGCCCGAGCAGGCAATGTTCCTGATGACCTTCTTGGTCCACTCCTTGGGGTTCTGCAGAGAGAAGGAGGACTGAGTAACTCGGGCACAAGAGAGCCTGTGCTTCCAGGACTTCAGGATGTTTCCAGGTGAGGTCTTGGCTCGCTCTGGGCGGTGTGATGGACGAGGAGAAAATGGCCATCATAGCTCACTGGAGAGGGACCCCAACTACCAGAAAAGCTACCGAATGACTAGATAAAATTCTCCACAGCCCACACAACAAAAACAAATACTACCAGGTGAGTATTTGCTACCAGGTGGATCCAGTTACCCAGGGAGATGGCCAGGTGGTCTTCTGGCCAGAGCCTGGCAGCTGCCCCCAGACTGCAGCCACACCCGGAGGGGCCTCCCTGAAAGGGCCACTTTCTTTGAGGCCCAGTTTAAGGGAAGCAAAGGTTCCTCCCAGAGCCCTGCCCGTCACTCCATATTCCAGGCCCCATCCCGTTCTTTTGCAGGAGTTGTGTAGGCACAGACAGCAGTCTCCTAATGGCAGGGGCAGAGACTGGCAACAAATCAGATGTACAAATCCGAGGCCTCATCTAAGAACCTGCTAAACAATTTAGGGAAATAAACTCACTGAACCAAAATGCTGCAGTCCCCTCGCACTGCCATCCCCCAAGGGGTACACAGGTGGGACACCCACAAAATCCCAGAAAAGGGAGGGAAGCAGGCACCTAGACACATCCTCCTTCTCTTCCCCAGCTTAGGGCCTGGGCCTTCCCACCATGAGATCCGGCGTGAACTCCTTTACGGGCCACACCAGGGTGGACTCACCAGGCCCATGGGGCTGCTATGGGGGGCCAGGCACACACTTCACACAAACCTGGGAAGCGGGTCTTCTTGTCTTTTTCCATCAAGTGGGAAGTTGGCTCCAACGTCCCTGCCTCAGAAACTGCTCCTCTCAGCTATAAGTCCCTCGCTCTGATGGAAGCTTTTACCTTTCCAAGCAAGTGTTCACACTTGCGTTTTAGACATGCTATCAGTGTGCACTGCCCACCAGACCCGTCCTTCCTCTTGGGCTGAGCACCCATTCCTCACGTGGGGTGACCAGACCAGGGAACAGCCCATCTCCACCCCCACTGAGGGGAAACGTACCAGGTGGATGGCAGCCTGACCCCAAGGAGTCAAAAGGCTCCAGCGTGGCAGGTCAGAGCAGAGGGACGGCTACAACGGCCTGAGTGGGGGGGGTGCCTGCTATGGGCCACAGGCTGAACTGTGACCTCTCAGGAGCATCCTAGGCAGCAGGATGCAGATGTGCCCCAAGGCTCCCCCACCAGTGCCGCCCCTACCAACACGGGGGGCCGAGAACCTTACCTGGTACAGCTGGTCCACCTGGGCCTGGCAAGCCAAATATGCTTCATAATCTGCAAACACCTTGAACCTGAAACAGGAGACGAGATCAGGAAACCAGGCCACGGCCGTCTGTGCCTCACGCTCTAGAGCCCACTTGTAGGGGCTGCTCTGTGAGCAACACTGCTGTCCTGGGGACACTATTCTTGAAAAACCTTATTTTAAGCCAATGTTCCTTTAAAGAAACTGGTGTTTATAATGCACGTAGGTGAGAGCTGCACACCTGAGCGGTTTCTTCCCTTTCACCTCCCACGGGGAAGGGCACTGGGTGGCGAGAGACAGGCTCTATGTAGCAGTCAGTTCTCAGGTCTAACTGGGCCAGGAACAGGTGATAGAGACCCAAAAATGCAGGATTTGTGAATTCAGAAATGCATTTCTGTTTATAACTGAGTCAGAAACAGAAGCGTTAAAAGTATTTCCTTGCCCCCACCGGTTTGGCTCAGTGGATAGAGCGTCAGCCTGTGGACTCAAGGGTCCCAGGTTCAATTCCGGTCAAGGGCATGTACCTTGGTTGCGGGCACATACCCAATGGGGAGTGTGCAGGAGGCAGCTGATTGATGTTTCTAACTCTATTCCTCTCCCTTCCTCTATAAAAAGTCAATAAAATATATTTTAAAAATAAAAAAATAAGTCTTTCCCTGATCACAGCCTGTGTTTATGATCTGGTCTGGCTGAAGCCAGCTGACAGCAGTCACTGAAATGAAACAAAACCAACCCCAAAGCAGCTACAAGTGGAATAGGCAGCAATTCTCAGCATTTGCCAGACTCCACTTTCACCAATAGGTTGGAGCAAAGAACTGTCATGATGGCAAATGGTACTGCCAACCTGTTGCAGGTTACCCGAAGCCGAGTTAACTGTGTGTCAACTGCATTGCAATAAAGCACTAACTACACTGCAATTTATGCCACAGGTTAATTTCACTTTAATGACTTTGTGTCACCATGGGCCCACGCTTGCTGCATCCTTAGACCCACCCGACCACCTGAGGAGTCCCGCCCACACACCCTCTCCCGCCACTGTCTGTCACATCCAGATGGTCAGCTGGTGCTGGGGCCGGGGCTGGACTGTGCAGCTGGCAGTTCCTACCACCAGGGCGTCCACAGCACACCAAGCGCGGCCAGAGGCCACTGCAAGCTCTAGCCTTGGGGTAGGGGACTTCTCAAGGTGAGGGCCTGAGGCCCTGCCCAGGGGCCACAGTTGGGAGGGAGCGAGGGGGTATAAGCCTCACCAAGGCCAGGGTTCACCCCCACACTGCAGTTTTCAGCTCACCACGGGAACATAAGGACCACGGGGAGGCCGGGCCCACCTGTCGTGGTACAGCAGCATGTTGACGATGTCCTTGAAACAGTCTGGCTCCTGGGGGGAGAAGAAGCCATCCCTGATCTGATCCACGGCCTGCCTCAGCTCGGGCAGACGGTCGTAGTACTCTTGGGCATTGTACCTGTGAGGAGCGGGTGGAGTCAGCTGGCAGCCAGTGTCTGCAGGCGGTAGCCTTGCGGCAGGCAACGGGCACACCCCTCCCTGACCTAGCACTGCCCCAGGCTCCACCTTGACCCTGAGGCAGAGGGTCCAAGGGCTAATGGGCCCTGGAGAGATGGTGATGTGCTGTGAGTGCTAACTCAGTCCCACCTGCTCCTGTCACTGTTCACAGAACCACCGTCCTAGGGACGTACAACGGGGCACATGGCTCCATTGTAATCCCACAGGAGAGGGCTGCTAACACTTGTAACTCTGCATCCCCACCCTCTCCCCGACCCCTTCCTCTGTGCCTCCCACCTCCCTAGTCCCACCCTGCAGGACACAGGCCTATGGCCATCAGGAAGTCGGAACAGGAGGCATCTGACAGAGGTGTAATCCTAGTATTCGGAGATGGGGCAGAAAGAGTCTGAATGTGGGGCATTGAGAAGGGCATGTAAGGTGTGAACTCTCAGGCTGACAAGGACCAAGTTCTGACTTTTTAGGTGACTTGGGTTTTTACCCGGCTGGTGCCTAAGGCCTCACCAACTCCCCAGGGAGCTTTTAGGCAATTGGGCAACATTGTCTTTTCTTGTTCATTATTGCTCAGAATTAGGCTGGGCCAGGACTCCTAGAGCTTCCAAGGTCATGGAAAACAAGGAAAGGCTGAGAAGCTGTCACAGATGAGAGGAATGCTCTGGATGGGATCCTGGGACGTTAAAGGACAGGCCATTCATGGGGAAATGGTGAGATAAAGGATGGACTTTAAAAAATAACATCATACCATTACTGGTTAATTCATTTTGACAGTGTTCCACACTAAATAATGACATGCAAACAACAGATAAAAGTGGAAGTGTACATGGCACGCTGTCCGGTCCTTGCAACTTTTCTGAAACTCTAAAACCATTCCGAGGCCACTGGGTTATTTTACAAAATTAGGCCAGGGCATCTCAGCGGTGGGCCAAATCCCAAATCGGTCAAGAGTATTCAGAGCCCTGTCCCCGGGGGCTCCCCCGACAGAGACCAGGGCCTTCCACCCTTTGAAACACTTGGTCTGGCCTTAGCCAGTTTGGCTCAGTGGATAGAGGACTGAAGGGTTCCGGGTTCAATTCCAGTCACGGGCAAGTACCAGTTGCAGCTTGATCCTTGGTCGGGGTGCATGCAGGATGCAAGCAATCGATGTGTGTCACATTGATGTTTCTCTCTGTCTCTCTCCCTCCTTAACACTTAGTCTGGTTCCCTCTGACTGAGCCGTGGAGAAGCACAGAGCAGCCAGCTCCTGCCCAAGCTGGACGTGCGCAGACAAGGCCAGAGTGCCCACCAGCCACTCCCCACCCCCTGGGTGGGCATGCACCCTGCCAAGCAGAGGCCTGGCCTGAGCCCCTTCACGGCCCTCCCTGGGGCTCTGGGCAGTGCCCAGGGTGATGCCACACCCTTGATGGCATGGGGAGGGACACACATACCCTTTCTGGTCCAGGGCCTGGACGTCTTCCACCCGAAGGCCAAAGATGAAGAGGTTCTCGGCCCCGGCTTCCTCAGCCATCTCCACGTTGGCACCGTCCATGGTGCCGATGGTGAGGGCCCCGTTGAGCATGAACTTCATGTTGCCCGTTCCTGAGGCCTCAGTGCCCGCGGTGGAGATCTGCTGGGATAGGTCAGCGGCGGGGATCACTGCCGGGGGGTAGCACAAGAAGGCATGTCAGCCACCAACTACTCAGCGTGAACCACGGATCTACAAGAAACACCCTACTCTCTCATCCTGCCCCGAGGCTGGCGCTCACTCCAGGACAAGCCAGAGCCCTGAGGCACCCTTGCAAGTGGCCAAGGCTGGGCACTGTCCACCCTCCCTATAAGGGCTCCCTTTCTTGACCCAGGGCAGCCTGAGGCAGAGGTCCCAAGAGGGGACCCTTGAAGAAACATCGCAGGTGGCAAAGGGCCTTCGTTCTGAAACCTTCCAGGAACCAGAACCCAGACAAAGCCTCGTGGGGTCCCTGGTCCTGGCCTGTTGGTGTGATCGCTCCCTTTCACCCCAATACCACTCTGTCTTATTAAAAAGTCTGTAAGTCTCATCAGATCACTTCAAGAGGAATCTGGACGCCTTAGGACCCAGAGGACTAGAAAGTGTGGAGTGGGGAGGTGAGGGCACTTCCTCCCATTCAGGGTTACTCTGTGCTGTTCACAGATTGAGCCCTGCAGCTTCTCCCAGGAGTGGGTTCCCTGCGCCTCCTCTGTCCCACCTGCCTTGGCATCCCTGTTCCCATGTCCTCAGCTCATCTGTGAGCTGATACTTCCCTAACCCAATGGCAGCACTCAAGGCCGGCAAGGCCAGAGCCCAGCCCTCTTCAAGGTTAAGCCAGGTGTCAGTATAAAGAGACACCCACCCCACAGGCAGATGATATGGCAAATATAATAGCAGACACACTGCCACAGCAAGTCTAAGAGCTGGCGGAGAAGGTAGGGGCCCCGACCTCAGGTCTCAGGCCCCAGACTGGGCCTCCCCCAGGGTCTGTTCTAAAGAAGCACAGGAGCCAGACCCAAATAACTGGAGGGCAGGGCAGCGTTTCAGGCAGCAAACAGCCGTTAAAACACGTTAGAAGCTCTGAGCGACTAACCGCACCACCAACTGAACCACACGTGGTACATGGCAGCGGGACCACAGGGATGGTGCCGACGAACCGGCCGAGCTGGCAGGAGGAGGGAGCACAGCTTCACTCGGGTCCAGGAAGCAGCCCCTGGTCTGTCTGAACCATGGACGTGCCTGCTCCTTGGCACCAGAATTCCAGGCTCAGCTTTGCACCGTTTGGTTGGGCAGACGCTGTCCCGCTGGAGCCTCCAGCAGGAGCCAATCTGGAAAGGCCCGTCCAGATAAGGACAGCCTTGCTCTAAGGCACACTGGGCTGCAGGCCCTCCTTTAGAACCTCTCCAGATGGCAGCCCACATTCGAGCAAGTCTTCCCAGGGCTCCCTACAGTGGAGCCGCCCCAAAGTGAACTCTCAATAGAGCAGAATGCCACCCGCGCCCTCAGAAAGGACAGAAGAGGCAGGTACCGGCCCAAATGAGGACCAGGCCCTGCTCTGGAGAGGGAACAGGTGGTGATGAGCAGAAGCATTCCCCGGAGCTGGGGGAGGGAAAGGGGAGGCCAAATGGAAGCCCATCCTGCCAGCAAGAGTGAGCCCAGCCCTAGCTGGTTTGGCTCAGTGGATAGAGCATCGGCCTGAGGACTGAAGGGTCCCGGGTTCAATTCCAGTTAAGGGCACATGCTGGGGCTGCAGGCTCCATCCCCAGTAGGGGGCATGCAGGAGGCAGCCGGTCAATGACAATCTGTCATCATTGATGTTTCTATCTCTCTCTCCCTCTCCCTTCCTCTCTGAAATCAATAAAAATTTAAAAAGCAAATATTATTAGTAAAAAAAGAAAAAAAAAGAGCAAGCCCCGCAGCAGCAAGGCAAAGCTGAGGGCCCGGAAGAGAGGAAGGGGAGGGACAACGAGATCAGGGCAGGAACGAGAAAGTACAGAACAAAGAGCACCTGAGAGCAATTCCGCACGTGAGGAGGGACAGAGAGCTCCCCAAAGCCTTTCAATACGAGGCTGAAGGCCCCCTTTGGCTGGGGAGCCTGGTGTCCAGGGCAGAGTTAACCCGACCAGCAACGACCACCCACATCGCACCGGGCAGGGGCAGGCTTTCCGGTCTGACACGGGCTCCCCAGGGTACCTTTTTCGGCCAAGGACACTCGGTAGTTCTCTAGGAAGATCACTTTGAGCCTGTTGCCCACAATTGGGTCGTGGTTGACAACCTCACCGATGGACGTGACCAGCTTGATGATCATTTTGGCCATGTGGTAACCGGGAGCTGCCTAGGAGGAGGAGGAGGGTTACGCATGAGCAGGCCTGTACTTGGGGCCAGCACTGTTGCTGGTCACTGCAGCCTGGAGCTGGCCACACGGAGGCCGTGCCTAGCCGAGCGGCCCCATGGTGTCCGGGAAGGTAGCTCTCAGAGGGGCCGAGGCCATGGCAACCCTGTGTGTCCTCCACTCAATCTGGCAACAGACTCATGACGGAAGAAGCTGCGACCCTACCAGGCATGACGCCCTCCCTCAGTTCTGCCAGAGCACGTCTCCGACACCACCTCTCCCGTGTGCAGACATCTGTCAGCCTCACGCTTGTTTTCAAAAATTAGGAGATAAAAGAAAACTGACTACCAACTTAGAGGAAATAAGGAGCTGAAGGACACACTGAAACATACCAGAGGAAGCGATCAGAACCAGCAGGACGGGGAAGATGCACCCCCTTTCTATAATAAAAATAACTGCAGGGGAAAGAGAAAGAGATGGAGAAAATCTATGACGAAGAGATTTAGGGGGCAGCCATGCTAGGCCCTGGCTGGCATCCTGATTCAAACAAACTGCTCAAGGTCTCTGTCGCTTGAATGTCACGGTGTGACGATGGTCTTGTGTGGTGTGTCCAGGAGTCTGTCTTTGGGGGAGACATCACTGTGAAGATGAGTGAAGGACTGAGGGGTAAAGAGCTCCAGGGTCTGGGTGTATCTGGAAACGGTCCAGCAGAAGTCCAGCTTTATGAATGTCCTACCATTCTTTCTACCTTTCTCTAAGCTTGACCTTTTTTATATTGAAATTCTGACAAATGGAATGTTATGATGTCTAGAATATGCTTCAGAAATAGAAGTTGGGGGTGGGGAGTGGGCAGAGACCAAACAGGGTGGGTGTGTGCTGCTATCTGAAGTCGTGGGTTCACAGAAGGGCTTGAGCCTCCCACCCACCCTCACATGTGCCTGAGTCGGAGCAAAGGACAGAGCCTGGCCCCACCACGAGGTCCCCCATAGGGAAGCTGTGCCCAGAGCTCCTCACTCCCTGATAATACCAGGCTGCTGGGGGAAGAGGCAGAGGGTGGGTCCTGGAGCACAGAGTGCAATGATGAGGCCACTAATGCCTACAGGTGATTCACCAGATTCCACAATAGTGTATCCAAAGCATGTGCCACAGGAAATGAGGTGAAATAAAGTCCAGCAGAGCCCAGAGCAGGCACACATCTGGTCAGAGCAGGCGCACAACCTGCATCCTCTCAGCATGAGTATGTCTGAGGGGTGGGGCTGGGGTATAAGCTGGGCCCAAGAGCCAGGAGAAGTGTGGAGGGGCAGTGAAAGGGTGCCACCCCATCAAATGAAGGGCCAGGAAGCCCACTGGAGGCTGCCCCGGAATCTGGGGACCCATGTGCTGGGCAGGCAAAGGTCCCATCTAGCTCCGTCCTACTGCTGAGCTGATGGAGACTCGGCCCACCTGGGGGCCAGGGTTCCCCTGGCACTGAGTGCATGCTGGCTCAGAGGCACCCGCAGCACCCAGTCGAATGGGCAGCTGGTGCCCAAGTCGGGATCCAGTGGCACTGCTGGAAAGTGTGGTGGTTTATGCATTCTGGCCAAATATCAAACAAAGAGGACGTCACTCACCTTACCCCCGATTATGACAGTTCTCGGCACACAAGACTTGGCAGGGTCCCTCTTTATTCCTGCAGGACAAACAAGAGATTCAGGTGAACCGTGGTGATCAGTGTCCTGAGGTCAACCCAGCACAGGGTAGGGCACGGCCACTGGGCCCTGCACACCCACCAGGAAATCCCACTCACACTTGTGCCCCAGGGTCGTGAGGAAGGCCCGCCAGGAGCAGACCCTTCCAAAGGCCCCGGAAAAGCTGCACCTCTGTTCCCAGGACACCCAACACAGGAGCCTGGTTTGGGTCTGGTCCCCAGTACACGACTGGCACTCAAGGAAGAGGTGACCCCAGGATTGTGGTCATGGCACCAATAGCCCTCAAGGGGCGTCAGGCAAGACCCAAGTCCCCCTGCTCTCATCCTGAAGCTCTCCTGCATGCCAGACGGGGTCAGGCACTACAGTCCACTGCGGCCGGCCACCTTCAGCCCCAGCACACTGAGCGCGTCCTCGCCAGGCCAACCGTTTTCAGTTTCAGTGCATGTGGGGGGAAGGGAGAGGGTGATGTCTCACAAGGGTGAGAGGCAGCCCTAGGCAGCATTTACCAGAGACTTGGAACCAGCCATAAGCTGGTAGAGTGATGGCTGATCTGTAACGTGTGACTTCATGTTCTAGTAGAAACACAACTGTACCCGACTTCCGGATCTTCCCACTTCCATAGAGCAGATAGGATAATGTGAAGTATAGCAAAATGCAAAACTACATTTTCACTAAAACTTTCCTAGGAAAAACATGCTAACTCCAGACCATAGGGCCAGTTCTGTCAGGTCACGGGGTGAGGGGGTGGGTGGGGAACAGGGCGGGGAACACAAGGGTCTCAAGACCTGGCTTCCCCAGAGGGGCCAAGTGCAAGGGAGACAGGGAAGGAGCCCCTGGCGCCAGGCAGGCTGGCCTCCTCAGCCCCTCCCCCACAGGGACACCTCGGAGAGGAGCTGATATCCTGGGGGACAGAGGCCCGTGGGGTGGAAACCATGACAGCCAGGCCAGGGAGCCCTGAGCCAGTGTGGACTTAGAAGAGTAGATGCAGCCACAGAGAGGCACCAGGCCTTGGGGAGCCCGAAGCTGCCTGGAGCCCCACACCGCCCCTGCCGGTCATCCCGAGGACTGCAGCTCACTCATCTCGGAACCACAAGCCTGAACACAGCTTCCCCACAGACGAGAGGACACACCACGGAACAAACCTCCCTGTGAGAAACTCCAACCTGCAATGACTGTCAACATGGAAAGGGGACAGAGCTGAACTCAAGACCTCGGGAGTGGGCAGGACTCGGGGGCACATTAAACAAGAACTGGCAGAACACGGAGTGCAGAGACAGAACCCGAAGCTCAGGGGCAGAACGCGGGGCTCAGGGGCAGAACCCGGAGCTCAGGGGCAGAACGCGGAGCTCAGGGGCAGAACGCGGAGCTCAGGGGCAGAACCCGGAGCGCTCAGGGGCAACCCGGAGCTCAGGCAGAACGTGGAGCTCAGAGGCAGAACCCGGAGCTCAGAGGCAGAACCCGGAGCTCAGGGGCAGAACCCGGAGCGCAGGGGCAGAACCCGGAGCTCAGGGGCAGAACTGCCACATGTGAGTGCAGCCTCAGTAGAGAAGCTGAGAGGGAGGAGACTCAGCACAGCACACACAGAGGATGGAAATGAGAAGCACAGAGAACCTAATGGAGAAGGAAAGACCTTTAGATGTTCTGAGAGAAACCACCGGCAAGACACACACACACACACACACACACACACACACACACATGTGCCGGCAGGTGAGAGAGAAGCTGAGAAATAAAATGCAGAGAATTGTGCCTGCAAAAGGGAAACGGGAAACAAGGCAGAACGCGATCTGCAGGAGTGAGTGTTGCGGGCCAGGGAAGCGTGTGGTGAGGCGCCTCCTTCGGCCACACAGGAGGTCCGCCCTGCAGCCTGCCCCGAAGGTTCGGGTCAGAGCCTCGGAAGCACTCGGCCTGTTACCCAGCGGTCTCACCAGGACCCGGTTCCTCGGCCCGAGTCTTACTCACTGGTAACAGGAGCGCGAATGTTCCTGTGAGCGGCTTTCTATCTGGAAGAGTGTTGGTGCTACTTTGGTTTTCAAAATTAATCACTTCATTACATTATGAAACTTTAAAAACGAAGGTATTCCTTAAGGTTTTATTATAATATTTACAAAACTAGCAAATATTCATATTTACTTTTACGGGGTCTTTGATTCCTAGTTCGTCATGTTGAAATGCTGCTCTAACCATTAAAGGTACATGTACAAATTTAATATATACTATTTGTTTTTAAGTACACTTTAAATGCCTCTAATAAGTAAAATCTCTCCAAACAACTCAAGTCTAATAAAGATTATGAGTAAATTTAAAATAAAAGCTGAACCGACCATAAAGCCTCGCCTTCGAGCCCCACGCCGGGCCCCATGCTGACTACCTGGGGCCGTCCCTGGCCCGTCTGAGGCACCTGTCTGCCTGCCTCATGCAGCTCAGGCCTGTTCCCCGGTCAGACAGAGAGAGCTCACCTGCCACGCCTTGTAACTACTCTGACACCGAGCGCACAGAACACAGAGCTGTTGCTGAACATAAACGTGCGGGGGCACACACAGGCCCCGGCTGCCCGACTGCGTGAACAGAGGCCCGGGCCCAGAGCGCGCTGGGGGGCGAGAGCCGAGGCCACACTCACGGTTGTACAGGGTGACGATGTGCAGGCAGTTCAGCAGCTGCCGCTTGTACTCATGGATCCTCTTCACATGCACGTCGAACATGGAGGACGGGTTGATTCGCACCTTGTACTCCTTCTCCAGGAAGGCGGAGAACTTCAGCTTGTTTTCCTGGGGAGAGAAGAGGACATGGACGGACGGTTCACAGGAACACAAGCTCCCCAGTGTGACCAACTCAGCTGAGAGTAACTGTCCCTCGTCAAAAGTGTGGCACCGGGAAGTGGGGTGGGGGCTCCCAGGACGCCCGCTGCTACCCAGGGCAAAGCCATGATGACTGAAGGCCAGCGCTGAGGGCTGAGGGGTGGCCGCCGTGTGAGGGAAAGCAGGGGTGGGGGACGCGTGATCTGGAAAGTGAACACCCACCACCAGTGGTAGAAATAAATGCAAAACTAGACCAAAAGGCAAACCTGGAGAAAAGCAAAGCATGAGAAAAGCAGAATAAAGGGGGGCCAGTGAATGTGGTGAAAAAGGAGGCAGATGTGGGCAGCTGGGGAGAGAAGCGGGAGGGGTGAGAGTTCAAAATGTGGGGCTGGTCCTGGGCACAGCACAGAGGCAGCCGGGGGAGCACATGCGCCTCAGGGCCGGGCCTCACTCGCCATCAGGCGCCCCGTGTGATCTGAAGCCTCAGCGACCCGGCCTGTGAGGCTGAGGCTGGCTGCGGTGGGAGAGGCTCCGTGCACAGGCCTGAGCACTGCCCCGACCAGCTTCTCCTACAGAACGCGGGGTGAAGGTGTTCTGG
>NW_006284956.1:253818-275894 GCF_000327345.1 Myotis davidii
GGGGACGGGCCCCAACACGCAGAGCAGGTGGGGACATGGCGCCATGCTAGGTCTGAGGCAGCTGGGCTGGCGGCACGCGGGCCTACCTGCTTGACCTGGGCCACCTCCCTGATGAGCGCCTCGTCATTGACCAGGGGCAGCAGCTTCTTCAACTGACTCAGGTCCGTCAGGAAACCCTCCCCGATTTTCTGGAGAATGGTAAAGGAACACGTGGTTTCTGCTTGTGTTGGGACCTGTTCCCCGTTCGGTCACCCATGCTTCCCACTCACTCTCCGTCCTTCCCTGACACACACACAGCCCTGCCGGGCAGTGCCCCATCGCAGGCCCTCACCAGGCACCCCCCCCCCAGCCTGGCACACACCTAGCAGGTAGGAAGCTTCATTCCTTTCCTCCCAAGTGAGCACCTGAGCGAGTCCACCAACTACGACATCTTTGGCTCACAAACCTCTTTGGCTACTGGCCTATGGCTGCTGCTTGGCCGGTGGCCCCACCCCAGCCCCTCCTGAAACCCCAGAACCTCGATTCTGAACTACCCCGCCCCTAGGCCCAGAGACCACTGACTTCCTGCCCCGCCTGTCCCAGCACTCCCATGTGGGGGGGGCGGGGGGCGGGGTGGCAGCTGGGCCCCGTGCGACCAGAGGTGGCCGGCCTCACCTCCATGATGGTGTCAGCCAGGCCCGGGTTACACAGGAGCAACCACCGCCGGGGTGTGATGCCGTTCGTCTTATTCTGGAACTTTTCTGGCTCCAGCTCGTAAAAATCCTTAAAGCTAAAACCACAGAAAACAGGCAACGGTGACAGATGCTGTGTTCTGAACAAGGCGAGCAAGAACACGGGGACCTTGTGAGGAAATGCCCGGAGGGTCCTGAAGCTCAGTTCTCCTGCTTCGTTTCCCAGAGAAGGTGGAGCCGCCAGCATCGCTGCACAGGCAGAGGGAGGCGCACACGCAGCCCACGCTTTTCCACGCGCCCCACGCCCGCTGTGCAGAGGCGGCTAGCGGTAACCTCACAGGCAGCAGGACCTGGCCTTTTTCTGAGGTGATCACGACAGTGGAGAATGGGGACACCCTCCCCCTGAGAAATCTGCTGTAGGGATCTAAGCCTCTGGGCAGGCGCCAGGCACACAGGCGTGTCCACAGGCACAGCCCTGGCCGGGGCCCGCCCAGCACGCTCAGAGTGTGAGGGTGGAAGGAGGGGCTCTAGGATCACATCCCACTCCCAGGGGATCTGACCTAAGGATTCCTCCATTCTCCCAGTGATCAGCCACTGCCCATCACACCCTGACAGTTGCCCGGTCCAAGGCAGGACACGCGTGCTGTGGGGCCCTCCCGGCACCTGGCCAGTGGCAGAGGCTCTAGGAGCAGAGCCACAATGCAGAAAGCAGGAGCCACTGGTGATGACAGGGATCAGCTCCTCACCATCGTACCTGTTGGCCAAGGGGCTCTGGGCAGGCCAGCCATGGCCCACGAGGGCAGCACAGTGATGGTGTGGAGCAGGGCCACACACCTCAGCCGCCGTGCATACGGGCAGGTGTGGGGTCAGACGGAGGCACGCCCACGCCCAGGACAGAGGCCCCACTCACACAGAGTGCTTCACGATCTCCGAGTGGATCCTCGCTACGCCGTTGACGGCATGGGAGCCAATCACACACAGGTGGGCCATATTAATGCGCTTGCAGTCCCCTTCCTCAATCACAGACATCCTCCGCAGGCGGTCCACATCCCCAGGGAACAGGGCAGCCACTTGCTGTTGCCAAGAGACAGAGGCATGAGCAGGAGGGCAGGAGGGCTCGCAATGGTCAGGGGCTCCCTGAGAGAAGTTTGGTTTCCTCCAAGAAAATCCTGGGGCTGCTGCACCCCAGACCTGCACTCACATGCCCTGGTCGCACCTCTAAGAGCCCATCCTCCCACCCTGCATCGCCCAGGGGAAGCCCAGGGGGACGCGGCAGAGCGGCTGTCAGCGGCAGGACCAGAGGACCAGCGGGGCTAAAGCCATGCCATGTGACTTCATGTTTGTACCATTACCTTTTCTGCAGGTAACAAAGACAACACGGACTTTGTTTCCAAATCACCCAACTGCTGCTACATCATCTCTGGCATTACAAGAATGGACACTTAAATCCAAGCCCCACGAGGAAATAGGAACATTTTAAAAAGACCTGAATGCCCAGCCGGCGTGGCTCAGTGATTGAGCATCGACCTATGAACCAGGAGGTCACGATTCAATTCCCGGTCAGGGCACATGCCCAGGGTTTTGGTCTCGATCCCCAGTGTGGGGCGTGCAGGAAGCAGCAGCCGATCAATGATTCGCTCTCATCATTGACGTTTCTCTCTCTCTCCCTCTCCCTTCCTCTCGATATCAATGAAAGTTAATAGTAAAAAAACAGACTTGAATCCATAACTCCCATGTATCTAGCAGGGGCTAGGTGTGGGGACTAGCCAACACTCTACCAAGTGACAGCCCCCAGATCTCAAACTCCTCTGCTGGACAGAGGCTATGAGGTTCAAGAAGCCATGTGGGGACACAGTAATGCGGGTGCAGCCCCCCAGCCTGCCCGTGCCCGCACCCCCCTCCCTTCCAGCAGGGCCAGTGCTCACATCCAGGTGCCTCTGGTTGATGGCATAGATGATGTCCAGGTGCCGCGGCAGCAGCTGCCCGAACATGGACACAGGCCAGCGCTCCAAGGCCTCCGGCAGCACCGTGTGGTTGGTGTATGCACACGTCTTCCTAGTGATTTCCCAGGCCTAGAACATTCCAGAAGATTCCAGTTGTGCTTTGTTTAGAAACAATTGGCTCTTGGCCAGATGCCTCAGCAAGGGGAGAGTCTCGGATCAAAGGTAGTCGTTAAGATCTTACCAGAAAGGGGCCTGTCTAGAACCTTCTCAGAACTGCAGTTGGGCCCAATGCCCTCCACTTTCCTGATATGATCTACAAATATTATGCATCCTGACCCAGGGAAAACACACAATGAATAAAGCTTCCCCTACTACCTAGGGCAGTGATGGCGGACCTATGACACGCGTGTCAGAGGTGACACGCGAACTCATTTTTTTGGTTGATTTTTCTTTGTTAAATGACATTTAAATATAGAAAATAAATATCAAAAATATAAGTCTTTGTTTTACTATGGTTGCAAATATCAAAAAATTTCTATATGTGACACGGCACCAGAGTTAAGTTAGGGTTTTTCAAAATGCTGACACGTCGAGCTCAAAAGGTTTGCCATCACTGACCTAGGGTCACCTGTTTCCTCTTTTGTAAACTATTTTATTTAATTTTCATATACAGTTTACATGTATTATTTTTTTCTTACTTTCAGGTGTATAGCATTGTTGTTAGAGAACCACAGATTTTACAAAGTGTTCTCCCCGATATTTTCAGTACCCACCTGACACCAGTTATTAGAATATTACTGACTATATTTTTTATCCTGTACTTTATATCTTCAAGACTATTTTGTAACCATCAATTTGTACTTCTTAATTCCTTCATCTTTTTCACCCAGCTCCCCAACCCCCAGCCCTCTGGCAGCCATTAATCTGATCTCTGTGTCTATAAGACTGCTTCAGTTGTGTTTATTTTGTTCTTTAGGTTCCATGTATAAGTGAAATCATATGGTACTTGTCTTTCTCTGACTGACTTATTTCACTTAGCATAATACCCTCTAGGTTCATCCATACTGTTGCACATGGTAAGATTTCACTCTTTTTTTAAGGCCAGGTAATATTACATTGTATTATGTACGACTTTTATTTTTTAACCCTCACCTGAACATGTTTTTATTGATTTTCAAGAGAGAGGAAATGAGAGGGAGGGAGAGGGAGACAGAGAAACATCGATGTGAGAGAGAAATATCAATTGCCTGCCTCCAGACTGGGGATTGAACCTGCAACCTGGCTATGTACCCTGACTAGAAATCAACCCGTGATCCTTCTGTGCACAGCACGATGCTTTAATCAGCTGAGCCACACCGACCAGGGCTGTCCCACTTCTTTACTCATCTGTCTATAGAGGGGCACCCGGGTTGCTTCCCCATAGGCTATTTGTAAATAACACTGCAGCAAACATGGGGGTGCACGTGCTCTTTAGAATTCGCGTTTTGGTTTCTTTGGATGTATAGTACCGGAAGTGGAATCACTGGGTCATTTGGCAGTTCCATTTTTGTATTTTTTGAGGGCCCTCTGTAGTGTTTTCTGTAGTGGCTACCCCAATCTGCATTCTCACCAGAGTGCACAAGCATTCTCTGTAAACTGTACTTTATTGGTAAATGAAATAGAGCACTGAGCAGTTTTTACTTTATTTCCACTGAACCGACTTGACACCCACAGCCTGGAGAACACTCATAAACTGAATGGTCCTGCCCTCTACTGGCCAGGAGTGGACAGGACCCAAGATGGGCCGCCTAGTCCCACCAGGTGCACCCCAAGACAACAGAGGGGCTCTGCGTTCTATAAAACAGGGTAAGCTTTGTTTTATGGTTTCACATATTGATTTAATTAGACTAGGTCAAGGACATACCACTATACTAAAGAATCTAGGACCAAAATTGATCATTAAAACATGTAAAGATGCAATGTATTTCTTTAAACGTAATACTTATGGGATTTTTGCTGTGATTTCTAAGATGAGAAAATATATGCTAGGAGCCCTAAGGAGTGTCAGAATCCTTTCCTTGGCTTCCAAAACAAGTGTCCTGTGTCCTTGCACCACTGTTCTCACTCACTGTGTCCCAGTCCCTGGGGAGGAACACCAGACCTACTCCTGGAACTTTGTTCTCCTCCCCTCAGCCCCTGTCTCCTTGGGGACAACGTCGCTCCATTCCGCCAAATCCCTCAGTGCTGTAGGACTAGCTCAGCACTCACAACCATTGCTGGGGTGGACTCCAAGGTCAGGGGAATACTGTCTCCCCATGCGTACCTCTGCAGGGAATACCATCACCTCAGTACCCTGTCCTGCAGGGAATACTGTCACCCTATGCTCCTAGCTCCGAGGGGGACATTGTCATCCTGTGTGTCCACATCTACAGGGAATACTGTCACCCCCATGTGCCTAGCTCTGTGGGGGACGCCATCACCCCACACCCAGGTCTGTGGGAGACACTGTCACCCCACACCCTTGTCCTCATACCTTGTCCCAGTCCACTTTCTCCACATCCACCAGGATCCGCATGAGCTCAGGAATGGCGAGGGCTGGGTGGGTGTCGTTCAGCTGAATGGCAACCTGAAGTTTACACAAGGTGATACCCTCAATCGCTTTGTGCCCATGGAGTGGACCTACATGGCTGGTATGTGCAGGCCTGAGGTCCTCACACACCTTAGGAGTCTAAGGGATCATGGCAGGGAGCAGACAGGGCCGTGCAGGTGCTGGGCTAGCTTGAAACCGGCCAAGGAGCAGGCCGAGGGCCACAGGGGGCCGGGAGGACCCCCTGGGTTGGCTCTGCAGCATGTCTGCTCTGCAGTAGGCCCCCAGGACTGCAGGACCCCCAACCCCCGCCCAAGGCCCTCTCAACTAGGGAATGTTGGATTCATTTAAAGTCATTGAACTGATACTGCCGAACACGTCCGGCTATGCCCATGGAGCCTTTCAGTGTCCTTGCTGCCTTGACTCCTGGCGAGGCCCAGTGTGGCCCTGGTTGGGGAATAAGAGGGACTACCTGCCCCCCACCCCCATGATGATGAGGAGACCGAGATGAGGGGATGCTGCTATCCCACCCACGCCCCAGCCTCAAGGAAGGAACCCAAGCCTGAGAGCATCCTGTCCTCCCACACCGAGCTCAGTCCCAAGTCGACAAACACAAACCTTGTCTGGGAATATCTCAAAACAGGTTCTCACTGGGTCCCGGCAGCCGAACTTGGAGGACTTAAAGCGGCGGACGATGTCCTGCAGGGTGGCAGCCACCACAAAGTACTCCTGCTTCAGGCGCAGCTCCTTCCCCTCGAAGAACTGCAGAAACAGAACAGCTCCGGCACCACCCAGACACTGGGGCCGCTACAGGCCCTCAGAGGCCCCCCGGGACCCAGGATGGGGTATCAGGCTGAGGGGTGGGGGCGTCCTGCCCCAGGGACTGCAGAGAGATGTGTGTGTGTGTGTGTGTGTGTGCTGTGTGTGTGTGTGTGTGTGTGTGTGTGTGTTATGTGTGTATAAAAGGAGAGCCCTTGAGAGCATGGTGCTGATACCCCAATCCCCACAATCCAGGGGCCCAGATGTCAGGTGACCTGAAGCTGAGGGCACAGACGGAAGGTTGCAGGTGGCCTAACCTGTGTGTGACCTTCAGATAAGGAGGGAGCACAAGGGCAGCCAGCAAAGGGGCACCATCCTGTGAGGACACCAGGCAAGAGGGCCTAGTCCAGCCGTGGGCAAACTACGGCCCGCGGGCCGGATCCGGCCCATTTGAAATGAATAAAACTATTGAAAAAAAAGACCGTACCCTTTTATGTAATGATGTTTACTTTGAATTTATATTAGTTCACACAAACACTCCATCCATGCTTTTGTTCCAGCCCTCCGGTCCAGTTTAAGAACCCATTGTGGCCCTCGAATCAAAAAGTTTGCCCACTCCTGGCCTAGTCCCTTAATGTGACAGGCTGAGTGCCAGGAACACCAGGGCCACCAGAAATGCAACCTCCAACTCCCATCTGAAAATGCTGTGCCTGAAGCTTTAGAATCTGATCAAAATCTTGGGAAGGGGGTGCAAGGAGAAGGGAGCATTTTACTGTGAGCCTTTCAGTACCAATGTTCTTTGCTACTATATGTACATATTCCTTTGATAAAAAAAAAAATAGGACCCACTAAAATAGGCAGATTTCAAGGGTGATTTTCTGGCAGCAACAACAAAAATGCCACCAGACACTAAATTCAATGACAATAGAAAATGTGACTGTGACCTTTATATTCAGTACTAGAGGCCTGGTGCATGAAATTCGTGCACTTGGTGGGGGGGGGCGTCCCTCAGCCAGGCCTATGCCCTCTCAGTCTGGGAGCCCTTGGGGGATGTCTGACTGACGGCTTAGGCCCACTTCCCTGGGAGCGGGTCTAACACGGCAGTCAGACATCCTTAGCACTGCTGTGGAGGTGGGAGAGGCTCCCACCACCACCACTGTGCTCGCCAGCCGTGAGCCCGGCTTCTGGCTGGGCAGTGCTCCCCTTGTGGGAGCACACTGACCATCACGGGGCAGCTCCTGTGTTGAGAGTCTGCCCCCTGGTGGTCATTGCACGTCATAGCGACTGGTTGTTCTGCTGTTCGGTCGATTTGCATATTAGCCTTTTATTATATAGGATGAGATGAGCACCAGCAAGAACTTTTCAAACCATGACTGTCATGCGTCTCAAGGTGTCACTGCAAAATAGGGACTGCTGTCCCCACTTGACAAATGGGTCACCTACTTCTTGGGAAACTGGCATCAGTCATTTGGTCTCACCAGTAAGCAGGCCCTTGTAGAGAGCCCCAGCCTATAGAGATAAACTATGGACGCTACTCACATTGTCGTTGGGGTACAGGACTCTGGAGATGTTCTCGGCCAGATTTCTGTCCAGGACCGCCTCGATGTAGCCGCCCGTGTTAACTAGGAGCAGAGATGAGATGGTGCGGTCAGGACCTGCATCCCTTCTCCCGTGTGCCCTCATGCCCAGGTGTCGCACTTGCTTCCCTCAACAGCCTGAGGACCGGCATTCAGCTGTTGTTTTGCCTGTTTCCCACCGCCCCCTCAAATAGTTGCTGGGTGCCTTATCCCCCATGCGCCCCACAAGACCCCAGGCCCCTAGCTCTTTCCTGAGGGTGCAGGCCTGGCAGGGGGCTCTGCCTGGGAGTCCTCTGCTCACAGGAACCTGCCCTCTGCCCGAAGCAGTGAGAGTGCAGACAGGGGAAAGGAGCTGTGTGAGCAAGTCTTAGATAAGTCACCCCACGGAGACTCGAGGGCATAACTTACAGTCGTGGAGATTGAAGTCGTTGGGCGCTTTGGCAGACCACAGCCTCATGGTGTTGACAGTGTTGTTCTTGTAGCCTGGCACCGGGGTGTCGTATGGCATGGCCAGCACCACCTGCCCGAGGGAGAGATGGTCAGGGTCAGGATGGAGTCAGCCAAAGACAGTGCCCAGTTCTGGGCCCACCTGCAGAGCAGTGCCAGCCCAGCGGGAAGCACCTGCTCCTCCTCCTCTAGCTTTTCTCCTTCTGCCCAAAACACACCCAACCTGCCCTGTGCCAAGCCACAGTCCCACCACCCTCCCCACCCTGCTGCACACCCAAACCTGCAGCCCCAGCTCTCGGACATCCTGAGTCAGCCCTCACAGGTAAGCCTGAATGCACTCCTGAGGCCACAGTCTTTTTAGCCTTACCTGCTTCAGTACTGACATCAGCTTAACACTTCCTCCCACCTCGAGGGGCCATTGCGTTGACCTGCTCATGCTCCCTCAGCAACCACTGTGTCCTCGTCCACTGCCCTCCACACCTTAGCTCTTCTCACTCAACCAAGTTCCCCCAAACACACTTCCATTTCTGACTTCCATTCCCATGTCTGCGGGGAGGGTCCTCCTGCTGTGTGCCTTGATATCTAACTCTCAACGAAGCCGAACCAGCCCGCACACTCGGCTCCCAACAGCAAGTGCAAGATCTGTTCTCCCCCTACGGAGGCTGCCACCTCCCCCCCCAATTCCCTCTGGCAGCTTTGCTCTTGGGAAGCACAGGAAGAAGTGGATAAGCCTCAAGGTCTCTTCCAGCCCCCAGGCCCTCCACTCGGCCCCCTCACACGCATACATGCATTTGGTAGCATCCACAAGGGCACCGTGTGGCTTTACAAGATGAAAGCAGCTCTGGCAGCCACAAAGGACAATGGAAGGGCCCCACGAGGTTTAAGCCCCAGTGTCATCTTTCCCTTCGGATCTCCTCTCAACCCTCACCCCGCCCGCTGCTCCCCTATCCCCATGGCTTTGTCCAAGCAGCTGACAAGCCCTGCAAAGCATCTCCAACTGCCTCCTTCCCTCTCCATGGCCAGCCCTCCGGGGTAAGGCCCTCATCACGCTCAGCTGCGGATGCCCCAGTAGTCTCTGGGCCTCCTTGCACACACGGACACGTTCATCTTCTACAAGCACGCACACTTAGACGCACCAATCCCCTTCTCTGCTTGTTCAAGTTAAGTACTAATTAAGGCTCTTTAGGCCTCCAGCCATCTCTGACCTCTCTCCACAACGGGGCTCTGAGGCATCAGAGTCAATGGTGAGCCGCACCTGGGGTACCACTGAGAGCCATGGGCACCCCGGGGACCAGGAGCATGCGGGAGAGAGCACACTGAGCACCTGCTGGGGAGCCGCGTACGTCCCCCAGGGGATCAATGCCCTTGTCCCCGTCACAGTGCTGTCTGTCCTGCTTGCCATTAAACAACTGCTGGTCTCCACCCCCACACACGGCTGCTGGTAAACTACAGAGCGTGGCCTCATGGTCAGCATCTTCCACTGTCTGGATAGTTTCGGACAAAACGTAAGAAATCGAAGGTATGAGAAGCAAACCTGCCAGGCTTCTACCTTAGTTGGGTCTTCTAGGGAAGCTGTGGTGACTCATATGCGTGCACACCTCCCACTCCCAAAGCAAGCCAATTCAACAACGAAACCCCGAGGTCCTGCACGAGCCCACGCTCCCTGGGAAACACGGGTGGGTACCTGCGTGTCCAGCCACTTCACCCCCTCGGGGGTGTGCTCCACCCTCCCGTAGAAGTGCACAGGAAGCATGTACTCCGGCCGGGCCTTCTCCCAGGGGTTGCCGTAGCGCAGCCAGTCATCGGCCTCCTCGACCTGGAAAGCAGTCAGCAGCAAACAGCTCACGGAGGGGAGAGAGTCCGTGGCACTAGGCTGACCCTGCCCTTGGTCAGCACTACCAAGCGTGCTGTCGAGATGACTCTGACCCGGCACTGAAACAAAACTACAGCCTATTTACAGTGTGAAGGTTTCCAATTTGGACTTTGAAGAACACAAACTTAAACCAAATTCAGAAAAAATGCATTTAAGTGAAAGGGCATTAAGAATTACCTGAATTCAGCGATAAAAAGAGTCCTGCTGCATGCTACTGCATGAATGAACCTTGAAAACATTATGTCGAGTCAAAGACACCCACGTACTATATGATCCCATGCATATGAAAGGTCTGGAACAGCCAGATCCAGAGAGAAAGTAGATGAATAGCTGACAGGCCCAGGGGAGTGACTGGAAATGGGTGCTGTGTTTCTTTTTGGGGTGATAAAAATGTTCTGGAAATATGGGTGATGGTCGCCCAACTTTGTGAATATATTAAAAATTGGTGCCCTAACTGGTTTGGCTCAGTGGATAGAGCGTCGGCCTGCGGACTAAAGGGTCCCAGGTTCAATTCCGGTCAAGGGGCATGTACCTTGGTTGTGGGCACATCCCTAGTAGGGGGTATGCAGGAGGCAGCTGATCAATGTTTCTCTCTCATCGATGTTTCTAACTCTCTATCTCTCTCCCTTCCTCTCTGTAAAAAAATCAATAAAATATTTTTTTAAGAATTGGATATCCCAATAGCTGTTATTTAAAAATAAAAACAGAATCACTGAAAGCCCACTGCTTTGAAAATGTGTAAAGTGGTGCAGCCACTGTGGAAAACAGTATAGGGGTTACTCAAAAATTTAAAAATGTGCCCAGCAGGTGTAGCTCAGTGGTTGAGCATTGACCTATGAACTAGGAGGTCAAGGCTCGATTCCTGGTCAGGGCACATGCCCAGGTTGTGGGCTTGATTCCCAGTAAGGGGCATGCAGGAGGCAGCTGGTCAATGATTCTCTCTCATCATCTATCTCTCTCTACCTCTCCCTTCCTCAATAAAAAAAAATATATTTTTTAAAATTAAAAATATAACTAGCATATGACCCAGCAATTCTACTTCTGAGTATCCAAAGAAAATAAAAACGCTAATGCAAAAAGATATACACATCCCTATGTTCATTGCAGCATTATTCACAATAACCAAAACATGGAAGTAGTACAAGTATCCAAAGATATATAAATGGATAAAGAAGATGTGATATTCATGGAATATTACTCAGTGATAATACACAATGAGATCTTGCCATCTGAACAACACAAGTCGACCTAAAGGGTATTATGTTAAGTGAACAAGTCAGACAGAGGAAGACAAATACATGATTTCACTTCTATGTGAAGCCTAAAAAAACAAAATGAATTAGAAACAAACTCACAGATACAGAGAACAAATGGATAGTTGCTAGAGGGGAGAAAGACTAGGGGCATGAGTGAAAAAGGTGAAGGGTGGTAACGGTCATTTTATAATCTCGTTATAATAAAAATAAGTCATGGGGATATAATACATGGCACACAGAATACAATCAATAATTTTGTAATAACTTTGCATAGTGGATGGTTACTAGACTTACCATGGTGACCAGATAGTAAGGCACATAAATGTTGAATCGCTATGTTGTACACCTGAAACTAATAGTGTGTGCTAACTATATTTTAAATAAAATGGAACAAAAATCTCAAAAATAGAAAGTAAAAGCCTTTCATCACTTCTTAACAACAGAACAAAACACACGTATATCTGACAAACACACACAAACTGTGAGTGAAATTATCTGAAAGGTACCAGAAGGAAAGCTGCCATTTCTTTTAAGGCTGGAGTATTTCTATAAGTTAAACAATGGTTACAAAACTGTTTTAAGTTTCCTTTTACACATTTAGCCATAATTTTCTTAGCCAACATTTTATTATGAGCATTTTCAAACATACAGAAATGTTAAGAGAATTGGCAGTGAACACCCACACACTCACCATCTAGGCTCTATAATTGTTAACATTACACTTGATTTATCCATTGATCCATTAATGATTGGGTGCATTTCAAAGTAAGTTGCAGACACCTACACACCCTCCCCTGACCACTTCAGCATGCACGTCTTTACTAGTATGTACAGTTCATCATGTGTTTATTTTTTAGGTTACTCTATTTACAGTGAAATGCACAAATCCTGTGGGTACCATTGATGAGTTTTGACAATTGCATCCTGCGTGACTCAAACCCCATCAAGACATAGGGCATTTCCATCAACCCGGTCATCAGCTATTTCACTGAGACTATACTACTCTTGAGTTACAAAACTTTCCAATCCTAACCACATCCTGGCTTTATATGTGACTTTTCGGCCCCAAATTATACTAGAAAAAAATTATTCTGCACCCAAATGGAGAGTTATGCCTTCCGTTTGGAAATGCCAAATGAGGGGAAGAACCGCCTCGCCTAGAGCCGTAGTCGGCAAACCGCGGCTCGCGAGCCACATGCGGCTCTTTGGTCCCTTGAGTGTGGCCACGAAGTTTCAATCGCACTGTACGTGCGCGCCGGCATGTGGTATTTTGCGGAAGGGCCACACTCAAGGGGCCGCAGTTTGCCGACCACTGGCCTAGAGGACACTGAGACTGCATTTTCAGGTGACACCCTTCACTGATGTGGTCCTGACCACCTCACTTAGCTGTGGTTTGATGCTCTAAAATTGAGGTTCACTCTAAGGGCCCCTTTCCTTCGCAGGGTCTGGCCTCTAGCCCCACACGGTGCTGTTCTCTCACTGGTGTCGGGGAGGTAAGGAGGAAGGCGGGAACAAGACTGACAACTGTTTTTTTAACTGCTCCAGGTCAGCTGTCCCTCTGAGGGTGAACCAGCGAGGGGCCACTTGGGCTCTGCCCTGAGACACAACAGAAACCAGCATGCGCCTGTGATATTCTCACCACCTCCACGCAACCTCCACCCCTGGAGCCCCCTGTAAGGTCCAGCAGGCTCTGGGCCCCACCCCACCTGTGTGCAATGAGCTCACGCAGGGGACCAGCCTCTGCCGGCCCCTGGGGAATATGAAGAAAGCATGGAGCTCGTAGGATTGCCCTGACCTGTCCGACCTCTGCTTGTCTAGGACTGGCATGTAGTCTCTCCATGAAGGAGTTTAAAATACTAAAAGCTGGGAGGGCTTTTGCGTCCACTGTAGACAGTGGATCTTGGTGGTGATTTTGGATCTCACCACAGGGGTGGCCTTCGGGGGCCCACTCACGGCCTGTGTGGAGGGCCTGGGTCTCGGGTCACTCTCGGGTTTGCACATTGTCCCTTTCCAGTGAGTCCGTGGAGCTCCGTGGTTTTTGTTCTCCTGGGTTTCAGGGCAAGTGTTTAACATTCTAGTGATTGATCGCTGGGTTTTGAAATACCAAAGCTTTTTTTGTTGTGTTTTGAAATAAATCTCTTTTAAACTTCAAAGAAATTAAATATTAAAAGCTGAACGGAAAGTGCACCTATTTATTTTCTTGTGCAAACGAGAGCTGGAAACGAGTGAAGGAACCAAGTCTCACCCACCTGCCAGCCATTGACAATCTTCTGGTTAAAAATCCCAAACTCATAGCGGATTCCATAGCCATATGCTGCCAGGCCCAAGGTGGCCATCGAGTCAAGGAAGCAGGCTGAAAATTTCAAACACAAAGTTCTTCTTCTGATCAAAGACAATCAACATGATCGAGGCCCCCTGGAAGCAAGGCCCTAAGTTAACCAGGCGCTGGGATGCCAGCCTCCAAGGTGTGAGGGATTCAGTGCTGACCACCGTCAGCTTCAGCTACCATGAAAAAGAAAACTCAAATATACCCTCACTCCCTTCGCCTTGAGAGCCCGGGGCCACACCAAGAAGATATCTGTGTGGGGTAAATCTGGGGTGGTGGGAAGATGCAGAGAACACAGCCACACTTGGGGCATCTCTGAATCAGTCCCACGGCCAACTTTCTCCCAGAGTCTCACTCGGACTGACGGCCTCCCATCCCCCACACCGTCAACCCCAAATCCAAGCTGTCTGGATGGTAGGGGCACATCTATCACTAGTGGAAAAGGCACAGAAACAAGGGCTGGGGATGTACGTTTCACTGTCCGCAATGCCAAATACCCAAGGGCCAAAGTGCACCCAGAGTGTGCGGGAAGCGGCTGGAGCAGCATGTCACCAACTGACCCCTTGTTCCGATCAAAATGTGTTGGGGAAAAGAAAGCACAATGCTTTAAATTGAGACCCAGAAGGTAGTCTTATTAGCCTTCTGGGTTAAAAGAAAGAAAGGGAGGGAAAAAACTCTACACAAAATAAGCAAAAAACAAACACACAGCCCTAGCCGGTTTGGCTCAGTGGATAAGAGAGTCAGCCTGTAGACTGAAAGGTACTGGGTTCGATTCGGGTCAAGGGCACATGCCCGGGTTGCAGTGGGGGTCGTGCGGAAGGCAGCCAATCAATGATTCTCTCTCATCATTGATGTTTCTATCTCTTCCTCCCTCTCCCTTCTTCTCGTAAATCAATAAAGAAATATATTTTTTAAAAAAACACAAAAATAAACACACAACAAAAATATGCCTAATTCACCAAACATGCACAGGCTCCTGGAGGCCAGGCCCTTCCCCGCAGGAGAGAAATAGGGAAAACCCAAACACGTAAGACCTGGGCTGCTGTTTTGAGGAAATCATTCTCACGGGTGGGACAGAGGACATACTAAGCTACAGCGGGCTGGGCTGCCAAGTCTGCGCAGGTGACAGGAGCTGTGGAACCAGAGGGGCCCAAAGGAGGAGGTGCCATCACACCTGCCCACAGGAAAGGCCAGGGGCACCCCGGAAGTGGCAGGACCGGTAGTCGACATGAATCTGACTGGGGAAGCCCTGAAAATGCCCAGGATGTAAGTGGATTGTGAAGGGCAGGGGGTGGGACTGCCTGGCTGACAGGCCCCAGCTCTGGGGTAAGAGGAGAGGTGAGGATCCACTCCAGTAAAGAACACCAGCCGGCCTGGAGCTTCCCTGGAGCTTGGGAAGCAGGTTCTGGTTTTACTGTGATGAACAGAATGCCATCAGGGGAAGGGGACTGGGTGGACTGGCCCTCGGGCTGGAGGACACGGGGGCTCCCGGCGGGCTGCAGGGGAAGGAAGCTCTGTCTGGCTCACTGTGTGGTGTGACCTCAGCATCATACACGCAGGCAGGGCCCTGCCTGGAGAGCAGGATGCCCAGGACACACATGGGCTTTTCACACTAAGGGTGGAAGGTGGGCAGGCCTTGCCAATTGTTTCTTACTTTTTTTTTTTTTAATCCTCACTCAAGGACAAGCTTTTTACTGCATTTTAGAGAAAGGAAGGGTGGGGGAGAGAAACATCAATGTGAGAGAGAAACATGGATCAGTTGCCTCCCGTATGCACCCTGCTCCGACCAAATACCAAACCCGCAACCTAGGTATGTGCCCTGACCGGAAATCGAACCTGCAACCCTTTGGTGAAAGGAATGATGCTCCAACCAACTAAGTCACCCGGGCCAGGGTGCCAATTGTTTCTCTATATAGATCCATGCGCTGTTTTGTTTGAGATAAACATGTTGCATTTAGAATTTGTGAAGAATTTGCTTTAAAATTAAAATATACAAGCACATGCACCTCCCACCGCTAAATTTTAGGGCATTTGCTCCCTTTTCAAAATGATAATTCCCAAAAGGGGCCATGATACCAAGTGGGAGGGGCCTGAGCCCACCCTCCCCTTGGCCCCCCCAATACAAGAGCAGCACAAAACCTAACTCATCTTTGCCCTTAGAGACACTGCCCAAGCGCCTTGATGTGCACAGTAAAATCAACTCTCACTGTGACGGCTATTTCCACTTCGCCATTCTTAACCCAGCTCCCTCTCCCCTAAAACACTGGCCAAAATAATTAAAACAGATAAAAAACAACTGAGTATGCTCTCAAATAGAGCTTACCAAGGGAGCAACATGCCCCAAAGGGAGAGAGCTCTGTAAGCTGTGTGTATGTGTGTATGTATGTGTGTGTGTGTGTGTGTGTGTGTGTCTTTCTCCCAATGACTGGCTTTGGGATTGTGCAGAGTGGTTGATATATTGGAATCCCTTCCCAGCACCAGTCACCCAACACTGGCAAGCCTGGTCTTCATGATCCTTATGTAGGGCCCCTTGGGTGACAGAGACATACATCCTGCACTTTTCCCTGCCAGAGGCAAAGATTCTGACCTGGAGCACACACTCTCCCATCCACCTGAGGGACCCCTTTGTCCTGTCAGAACACTGCCAGGCCCATGGCCGGCCTTGGCCTCCCCATGTGATCGCTGACAAGGCACCACGTGAGGACAAGCTTGTCCTGGACAGGTAGGTGCCTGGGGTTACCTGCCAGCCTCCCCAGTCCACCGTTCCCCAGGCCAGCGTCCTCTTCTATTTCCTCCAGTTCTTCCAGGTCCAACCCCAACTGTGAATAAAAACAGGCAATGTTTTCACATTACTTATATTTTCACTCAAGTACCAGGTGGAGTGATATTTAAATCCTGTGAGTTTATATCAAAGGGTAGAGTCTGCTTCCTTTTAGACCTGAAAGTCCAATGTTAAAATCTGATGCTTAATCGCTGATCAAAAATGAAAGTTTCCAGGTATTTCAAAAGCTGTCAAATTACCTAAGAACTATAGTCAAAATGAGACATGGTTTAATAGCCAAAGATATATGCTGCCATATTATTAATTTACTTATAGTGGACAGATTATAACATGCTTCCTAAAAATGAAACCAATGGTTTTAGTAATTCTTTAATTTTGCATGGTCTAATGATAATCATGTGACATCTTTTTAAACCCAAGTCTAAAAACACCTTTCCATGGCATTGCAATTATATTCAAGCCAACTTATGAAACAGATATGGTATGTTAAAAATTAGAGAAAAAGCAACAAAGTCACAACCACTTCACCTAACTGAAAACCATTCCAGAACAGAGCTGTTAGGGCTCTCAATTATGTTGTATTGATAATTATTCCATTAATTTTAAACTTGATAAAACCCATCACATTAACATCAACAACACTGTTTAATAAAAAAGTAACTATCTTTGAAAACAAATAATTATTTACTGAGAAGAGTTGCAGTATTTCATATTTTTACAAAGTTCTTTAAAGGAGCTTCTGCTCCAGCATTCAACTTGTTGGAATATCACACATCAGATAGCATCTGGAAAACTCTACCGCATACTCATGAAGTATAGAGTGTAAAAGGCAAATAACATCCTAGTGTTATGAAAATAGTTCTGACCTAGCAGAACCCTTGAATAGGTCTCAGGGAACCTGAGGGTCTCCAGACCACACTGTGAGAATCTAATAAATTATGAAGAGTGGAAGAAAAGTTGTGAGAAAATTAAAAACATAAAAGTCATACAAAATAGCTTAGCATCTATTAAGTAAATTGAATGGTGCTAACACATACAGTCATCTGATTTAGATTTCAAAATACTGACTTAACTCCCATAACAATTTCAAAGAGTGTGTTCTACCAAAAATATCTGGAAAATGTGGGGGGATTTACCCGGCACATTACCAGCTCAGTCTTGGATGGGGAGACATGATCCCTCACAATGCTGGGCTGCCTGATGGCCCTGCAAGGCTCACACCACACCTCCTCCAAGAGGGCCCCCAGAGCACCTCCCACCTCAAAACCAAAACCGAACCCAAACAGAAGCAGTGGAAGGTTCTTGGGGGGAGGACGACTGTGGTAAGGACCCTTCTGTGTATGTGCAAAAGGGCAGAAGCGATGCATATTCACACTCCAAAAGTTCTACACTGAGCATCTAGGTGAGGGACAAAGACCTTTCCCAGGCAAGTGGGGCAGAGACAGAAAACAGACACAATCAAAGCCAGCTCTGCTCTAAAACAGCAAATGAACTGTGAACGACCTCCCACTAAACAACTATTAATGAAGAGCCCTTAAGAAAAGGCAGTTTCTGTTCTGTTTAGGGGAGAAAGGGCAATTTTATAACTAGAGGATAGGATGAGCCCCAGAGGTTATCTTAAGGGCTGAGGAGGGACCCTGGGGGTAGGTTACCAGGTCAATGAAGCCATGAGAAGTGTGACAATACCAAATACTTCTGCCACACTATAAATCTGTCCTCGGGGTGGGAGTGAGGAATAAGTGGTTTCCAGAAGCCTCCAGACCTTAGAATTACAATGCCATCGAGCCCTTGCACTCCATTGTATTAATAGCTCTCTATCCAGTTCCTACTTTCTCCCCTTGAGAAAGAGGAGCATCACCCACCAACCCATTCTCCCTCACAAAGGGCAGAGGACACCATCAGATGTTTCCCAGGTCCTAGGTGGTGGCAAATTCTAACGTCCACGCTCACCTCTGTCAATGCTCACCTCTGTGGGGCCTGAACTAAACCCTCAGAGCAACAGGAGAGGCTACTGGGCAGCCTGGCCCCAGGACCCATACCTGGTAGATGGCTTCATCGCAAGCATTCTGTAGGCCCAGGTTCACCATCGTGTTCTGCAGAGTACGGCCCATGTAGAACTCCAGGGAAAGATAATAGATGCGCTGAGAGAGCAAAAGAAAGCATCTTAGATCTCTCCTTCCATCTCCACGCACAAGCAGATGATGATGATGATGGGTGGATTCCTAAGAGAACCTACACTGGGGTATCATTTATGTTAACTCAGAACTTCTGGCACATCCCCAAATGAACTCGCTCCCTTCAGCAGGCCTTGACCACCCTCAGTTTTCCAAGGGCATCTCATGAGGGAACCCTTCTCTTTTTTGGCTTTATACTCTTTTTATTTTTTTAATTTTTCAATTACAGTTGACATTCAATGTTATATTAGTTTCAGATGTACCACATAGTGATTAGACCTTTATGTATCTTACCAAGTGATTTCTCCCCTGCCGTAAGTCTAGTACCCACCTGGCACCATACGTAGTTATTACAATACTAGGGGCCCAGTGCACGAAATTCGTGCAAGGGCCTTGGCCCTGGCCCCCACCCACCGCTGCTGTGGCCGGGCGCCTCTGCCACCTCTGCCTAGGCCCCCGGCCTGCTGAGGCTTTGTCGGAAAGGACATCCGGTCTAACTGGCATATTATGCTTTTATTATTATAAATTATTGACTATATTTCCTATGTTGCACTTCACATCCCCATGACTATTTTATAACTGCTTATTTGAACTTATTAATCCTTCACCTTTGTCAGCAAGTCCCCAACCACCCACGCACTTGGCAAACAACAGTTTGTTCTCTGTATCTATGAGGTTGTTTCTGTTTTGTTTATTTTTTATTCTGTTCTTTAAATTTCACATATAAGTGAAATCACATGGTATTTGTCTTTCTCTAACTGACTTATTTAACTTAGCATAACACCCTCTAGGTCTACCTATGCTGTTGCAAGTGGTAAGATTTTATTCTTTTTATGGCCAAGTAATAGTCCATCGTATATCTTACTATATGTCTTCTTTATTCACTCATTTACTGATGGGCACTTAGGTTGCCTCCATATCTTGGCAATTGTAAATAATCCTTCAGTGAATATAGGGGTACATATGTCTTTTTGAATTAGTATTTTGGGTTTCTTCAAATATATACCCAGAAGTAGAATTGCTGATTCTAAGGCAGTTCCATTTTCAATCTTTTGAGGAACCTCCATACGGTATTCATAGTGGCTAAACCAATTTGCCATATGTTAAATGACCTAGAGACCGCCTTCATTTTTTATATATATATATATTTTTATTGATTTCAGAGAGGAAAGGAGAGGGAGAGAGAGGTGGAAACATCAATGAGAGAGAATCACCGATCAGCCGCCTCCTGCATGCCCCCCACTGGGGATCAAGCCCGCAACCCAGGCACGCGCCCTTGACTGGAATCGAACCCGGGACCCTTCAATCCGCAGACCGACACTCTATCCACTGAGCCAAACCAGCCAGGGCCCGCCTTCATTTTTTAAAAACTGGGTTTACTTATTACTCACAGGAAACATCACAGGAAAGTATAAAAGAAGCTCTTCAGCACAAACAGATGAAAAGTAGATCAACACAGATGTCATTTTCTAAAGACATCTTGGGCATTAATGAACTCGAGCTGTAGAAATGAAGTTGAGCATCCACAGGTAGAGCCTTAGTTTGCTCTTTACACACTGAAATCTCAGAGGTCTCCAACTTCTTTTCCCTCTCCTGAAAGAGTTTTTAGAGCCTGTTGGATAGAGAGGTCTGAATGCCTTGCATGAAAAGGAAAGAAAGAACTTTTTCTAACATTCAGAGAGAAAAAAACAAAAACAAAAAATACTGGGGCAATTGCTTTCAACCTTCACCAAGAGGAAGAACATGATTCTATAAGCAGAGATGGGTCATCCTTGAAAACGCGGCAACGCTACTCTTGTCCATTATATCCTGTGTGTGCCCCCATCTCAACACACTAGCAGCCATCTTACCGTGGCCAGGTGAGCAGAGTGGCTCCCACAGCAAATGGCTGCTCGCTGCTGGACAGGGCAGAGCTGGCCCTGACATAACACAGGGGTGGCCCCACAGGCTGAAAACCCAAGAAGGAGTGAGCATTTGGAGTCCAAGGGGCAGTCTGCTGGGGAGGGGGTGGGGTTTAGTTTTTGTTCTAACGAGGGTTTCAACTGATAGAGGACCACCCACACCAGGGAGGGTAACTGCTTTACTCAAAGTACACTGATACAAATGAGAATCTCATCCCCAAAACACCTTGACATAAACATCCAGAATGATTTTTTTAAATCTTATTTTATATTTTTATTGATTTCAGAGAGGAAGGGAGAGGGAGAGAGACAGAAACATCAATGATAAGAGAGAATCATTAATTGGCTGCCTCCTGAGCGCCCCCCACTGGGGATTGAGCCTGCAACCTGGGTGTGTGCCCTGGGTGTGTGCGGGTTCCAAGGCATCGAACCCAGGACCCTTTAGTCCACAGGCCAACGCTCACTCCACTGAGCCAAACCAGCCAGGGCCAGAATATCTGGGCACTGTGTGGTCCAACCAAGTGGGAAGAGATTATTAACCAACACAACCTGAAAGAGAAAAGACCAAATTGTCTTCTACGAAAAATCATGGCACACACTCAAACAGGCTTCTTAATCGCATAAAATGATGGTCTCACCCACTTCTACTTGGCAAGCTGTCAGGGTAATCAGCAACACAAAACATCACCCATCATCCGCTTCTAAAAAGTAACTTCGAGCTATCTGCTGTCAGGCTAACTTCACACTCACAATTAAAACACATCACAACAGCTGGGTGTGCTAAAAAGATGCCATTGGCTGGTCCCACCTCTGACTAATAAAAACAAAATCTCAGAGGATGGGGTTTATAGGCAGTGAAGGCTACAGATCACTGCTCTAGATCATCTTCCTTTAACTCCCAGGTCCAGCAAACCAGTAATTATTTATATTCATTACAATTACATTATTAGAAATATTTAAGACACCGGTTTGGACACTGTGGTAGCACTCCTTTCCTTAACCCACGACTGAGATAACTTATAAGAAAGAGCCATAGGAACCATTATTTCAACTGCTGCAGAGATAAAGAAGACCATCCCATCCACTCACTGCAGGAGTAGAGAAGGCCAGTTATATACTAAACTGGCTATTCCATCCACTCACTGCAAGGATGCAGCAGCCCAGTAACATAGCAAACTGGCTATTCCACAAACTCATTGCAGAGATGCATGGCCTCTTACATAGTAAATTGCCTGTTCCACCTACTCAGGCAGAAATGCTGTAGCTTGGTAATATAGTAAACTGACCACTCCATGCATTCACGTGCAGGGATGCATTAGGCCAGCTCCATATGAAAATGGCTATTCAAGTGGAGGGTGGGGAAGGGGAGATATCTGTAATACTATCAACAATAAAAAATATACTTAAATATAAAAAAATAATAAACTTACTATTCCATCCACTCACTAAAAGGGCGCCAAGGAACCTGGCTGTTGCATGCACTCACTGCAAATATATAACAGACCAAATGAACAGCTAACTGATAATTCCACCCACCTACTGCAGGGCTGCAGTAGGCCTGTTACAGAGTAATCTGGCTATCCCATCCCCTCACTGCAGCGATGCAGTAGGCCTGTTAAAGAGTAATCTGGCTATCCCATCACTCACTGCCAGGAATGCAATAGCATGTCACATAGTAAACTGGCTATTCCATCCCCTCACTGCAGAGATGCAGTAGGCATAGTAAACACACTACTGCACATGCTCACTGCACAGATACAGTAGTCATGTTACATAATAAACTGGCTATTCCATCTACTTA
>NW_006284956.1:280816-282510 GCF_000327345.1 Myotis davidii
TTAGTTGGTTGCAAAACAAACTGAGTATTCCATCTACTAACTACCAGGACAGGATAGTCAGGTTACATAGGAAACTAGCTATTCCACCCACTCAACATAGGGATACAGTACACACAACATGATATTTTTAGTGTAATAAAAACAAATGCTTCTACTAGTATAGAAAAAACAATGTAGAACACAAAAGGTTTGTCATATTTATAGTTTTATTACTAAGTGGTGAGACTACAGTTATTTTTTTTTTCCATTTGGCTTATCTGTACTGTTAAATTTTTCCTCCAATAATCATAAGGACTTGCATAATTGTGTAAAAGACAAAAATAATCAATAAAATCACTTGAACGTAATCAGTATAGATCAGCAGGTTACCCCAGCAGGGAGAGGTGGTGGTACAGGCCCCTGAGGTTATTCCTGGGGCTGGGGGTGTGGCTTTGCCCCCAGTGGGAGCCCACTTCCCTGGGCTCTGGCCCTCCTGGGGCTTGTTTCTGGTCCATTACAAGCAATCATTTGCAGAAAAGGGAGACAAGGAGCTTATTTTCAACATGAATTAGCAAGACCGAAGCACTTATTAATAAATCCCACTTTTTCTTTTTTAAAGGGCCTTCCTGTCCAGAATAGGCTCCTTCCATTTACAGGCTGCGGTTTCTTTAAAAGAGAAAGGTTTCCACCTGTAGCCAAGGCAGACCATCAACACTCAGCACTCACTGAAGATGACAAACCTGTTTTGCTCCTGAAAGGTCATTTCCATAATCCCTGAGCCCATCGCTAGCCTTCTCAGGCTCTATGGTAAACATCCATCAACGAACAGGAGCCCTAATACGTTGGGGCGTGTCCCACTCCAGGGAAATGCCCTTGACTGTGCAAAGCCGTACCCTTGTCATCTGCTATACGGACAATAAAAATGATGTTGGCGGAGCAGAGCTCTGCCATCAGCAGAGAATTCTGGGGGAGCCACTGCCTCCTGGCCAGTTTCCCTGGCAAAATCCAGCCAAGCCTTTGTTGTAATAACCTGTTTTAGCCACTTGGTGCCACTTCTTTCCACACCGCCTTGCATACTAAACGCGAAGATGCCTCGTTGGTATTCCAACAAATCTGTTATTCTTACCATCTCTCTTTTAGAAAAAGGAGTGCCCCAGGATATGTTTGGAAAAGCAATAAATCTTACTCTTAGCAATTAGTAAACATTTCTTAATGCCCCATGAAAACACTGTAAAATACTATCAACGGAACAACCGTTCCATGCCCAGGTGTACACGGCAAGTCAGATCTTTGCAAACTGACTTCAGGCCTGCAAGTGTCTCCTTTCCTTGCGGGCTTTCCCCGGATCACAGTGTAGCAGAAAGAACAAAATTCTCCACCATCAAGAGAAAGAAACAAACTGGCAGAGGGGGCTGGCCAGGCCTATGAGACACCTATCAAGCTAAAAGCTTCCAATGATGTTGGAGCAGCATACTTGCGGACTCGGAGCTGTTGAAAAGTTACAATTGATGAATGAAACAGAAATGCCGCAAAACTGTGTATGCAATATACTTTTAAAAGACGTGTATACATATATAGGAGTAGAAAGAGGACACACAGCTAGAGATCAAAGTAACGGGGACTATCAATGACTTTCTTGTGTATTTTTCTACCGTAAACATGCATTTTTGCAAAATCTAAAAAGGGGCAATTACTTCGTCTCCGTGAGCTGTAAG
>NW_006284956.1:282718-283280 GCF_000327345.1 Myotis davidii
CGCGTGGGGGAGCGGAGGGGACGGCCGGGGCCTTCGCGAGGCTCTCCTCCTCCACGCCACGCAGGGAGCGGACCACCGCTGGGCTGCGGGGGCGGACAGGGGTGACCGTGCTCAACTCGGGTACACGTTCCGCAGGCAGCGGCCCTACCGGTCTCTTTTTGGGGAGAGGTGCAACGCTCTGCTGTGATTTCTCAGGGGCCTCTGGCTCAACAGCCCCTGCACCAGGGCTTCCCTTTTTTGGGGGGCGGGGGCAGGTCGGGTACCCGCCTCCGGAGGCGCCTCACCTTGGGGTCGCGCTCGTAGTAGTGCTGCTGCGTGCGGATCCAGCGCCCCACCAGGTGGTCGCGCACCGTGTGCGCCAGGGCGAAGTAGTAGTCGCGGGGCGTGGCCACGTTGCGGTCCTTGACCAGCGTGAAGTGCAGGTGCCGGTTGAAGCTCTTCCGCACCTCGGCCACGTCGCCCAGCCCCGCGATCCCGCGCACGCTGATCTGCTTTCGCTTCTCGCTGTCCGTCAGCGGCTTCGCCATAGCGCCGGCTGAGGACGGAGAGAAAAGGCGGAGAG
>NW_006284956.1:283311-284438 GCF_000327345.1 Myotis davidii
AGGGAGGAGTGGGGCGGGGCCGAGAGCGGGGAAGGCGGGGCCCTGAGGAGGGGAGGGGCCCTGGGGGAGAGGGGCCTCTGAGTGGTCTCCCTGAGAAGTGGGGTCTCCGGGAATTTGGGGGCGGCTTCCGGTTTCATAAATGAGAACCACCCTCAAAAGCTGGGGTCTCACCCCAAGTTGGCCAAACCCAGCAGAAATGGGAAACGACTGGATGAGCTGGATCAGCTGCAGTCCTGTTTGCCTCTATCCCCCCAGGGCAGACAGGGGGAGAATGCGCTCCTCCCACCTCCCTCTTCCCTGCCCTGCTTTTGGGATTTCTGAGGGCTGCGTCCCTTACCTGCCCAGGGCCCCCAGGTGCCCCCAGGCCAGAGTACCCTGGGTGCCCGGTGAGGTCATTAAGGGAAACCGAATACACACTTGAAAGGCAGCCACCAATGCCTGCCCAGTGGGCCGACTCCTTTTGAGTCCCAGGGTGGCTCTGAAAATATCAGCTAAGAAGGTAAAAGTTTATACAGTGAACCCTGGACTTTGTGGACCTAGATTTAACAGACAAAATTTCCGATCCATGTGTCACATGTGAAAATTAACACCCTACTAATTGAAAAATTCTTTTAACCAAGATTTGCTTACAATTAACAGGTTGTTTTCTTGTTGTTATTAATTCACTGTTATTTTAAACAAATTTTATTGAATAGGCCGTATGTTGGAAAAAAAACTGTAGTCATTTCACCGACATAAGTAAATATTACATATCTGCAACTATAGTCTACATATTTAAATCCAAGAGTCACTGCTTGTAAACAATGTTCAGGGAATGACCACACCGAATCAAGCTTGGTAACTGGTTCTGATGTCGAATGGCATGCCTTCCTGCAGCAGTTTTAACCAGTGCCAGCTGCCGTTCCCATGTGCGTTAGGCCACGCCCCAGCTGAGGGCACTTGTTTCGTCTCGGTAACTGGTGAATGCACACATTTACCGGACCTACTCAGTATAAATTTAAAATTACAATATATATGGAAAACTTTTCTGTGAAGTTAAACTTTTCATACCTAATTTTAATTACACAAACGTGTCTACAAAAGTAAAAACAAGTAAACTGGCCCCAGTGACTGAGCCGCCGCCGAGG
>NW_006284956.1:284736-302305 GCF_000327345.1 Myotis davidii
GATATGTTTCTACGTGGGCTAAGCCACGCCCCAGCCGTGTGCATCTGTTTACTCCCAGTGCCGGGTGGATGCATGCATTTACTAGACCTATTCAGTAGAAATTTAAAATTACTGTAGTACATATAGAAAACTTTTCTGTGAAATTAAGCTTCATACATACTTAATTTTAATTACACAAATATGTCTGCATAAGTAAAAACAAGTAAACTAATTGTCAATTTTTAAAGCATATCCATTCAGAAAACCTACTTTATTACATAACGGACTTTTAGCTGTAACGGAGGCCCCTGCCTGAATTAGACCGTTTTTATGAAGGGTGTACTGTACCGAGAAAGTGTGCAGTCCTCGGCTGGGCTGATAGACACTGCCAGTGAGCAGGAGACAACTTTCTTCAGGGCATGCTGTGGCCTTGAAGGGTCACAATGACTCCTCCTCTGGGAGACACCGCTTCCTCACCTGCTAAGAAACCTTCTTCCCTAAGTCGCAGGCCCTTTAAATGAAATCAGGATGAAGGACACACCCCTCTCTGGCAGAGGATCTGAATCACTCACAGAGACACGGCCTCCTCCAAAACACCCCAGTGTGAGCGTTAGATAAGGGGTTTCTTGACAGAGCTTCCCACATCTGCTTAACAGGGTGGTTGCCAAGGAAACAGGGTGGGGGGCCCTCTTGGCACACAGCCCTGTCTTGCTCAGAGCCTGTGGGAACGCTGCTTCATATAATTATTAGGTCTGCACCGTAAGGGGACAAGCCAAGAGGCTGTGAGAGTTTAAGATACTTTATTTCATTCTCTCACCGTGAGCCGAGACCATTGTGTCAGTGTCAGCCCTGAGGGGGTGGTTAGGTTCTCTTATATACAGAATGCAATATCGGGTCAGGATGTGGGTGCTCAAGTTGGTCAAGCTTTGTCAATTTTTAAAGCATATCCATTCAGAAAACCTACTTTATTACATAACGGACTTTTAGCTGTAACGGAGGCCCCTGCCTGAATTAGACCGTTTTTATGAAGGGTGTACTGTACCGAGAAAGTGTGCAGTCCTCGGCTGGGCTGATAGACACTGCCAGTGAGCAGGAGACAACTTTCTTCAGGGCATGCTGTGGCCTTGAAGGGTCACAATGACTCCTCCTCTGGGAGACACCGCTTCCTCACCTGCTAAGAAACCTTCTTCCCTAAGTCGCAGGCCCTTTAAATGAAATCAGGATGAAGGACACACCCCTCTCTGGCAGAGGATCTGAATCACTCACAGAGACACGGCCTCCTCCAAAACACCCCAGTGTGAGCGTTAGATAAGGGGTTTCTTGACAGAGCTTCCCACATCTGCTTAACAGGGTGGTTGCCAAGGAAACAGGGTGGGGGGCCCTCTTGGCACACAGCCCTGTCTTGCTCAGAGCCTGTGGGAACGCTGCTTCATATAATTATTAGGTCTGCACCGTAAGGGGACAAGCCAAGAGGCTGTGAGAGTTTAAGATACTTTATTTCATTCTCTCACCGTGAGCCGAGACCATTGTGTCAGTGTCAGCCCTGAGGGGGTGGTTAGGTTCTCTTATATACAGAATGCAATATAGGGTCAGGATGTGGGTGCTCAAGTTGGTCAAGCGGAGGGGAGGGCACAAGTCAGTCAGGGGATTTAAGGGTGCACGGGTCAGTCAGGCAAAGGGGAATTCATTTTATCTTGCTTCTGCAGGCACAGGCCGTCTGCCCCAAGCTATAGGAAAAGGTTTATAATAATATATATTTTCAGAAAACATGTCCAAGCAGGAGAGGTTAAAGGTAGTGCACCCTAACAGTAAGTTTCACCTACACCTCCCCTTCCAGCAAGCCCCATAGGAACTCTGTTTTTTCCTTTGGGGGAAAGAACTCTGTCTTTGCCTGATCCCATTGCAGTGGGTCAGAAACTGGACTTAGTGGAACTGCAGGTTTGCCTCTGGGGTCTTAGGCTGCTGGACTGCAAAGGTCCCTGACTTATAGGGAGGCCAAAATTGCCAGCAGGAGATGGCATGAATGTCCAGTGCAGAAGGTTTCTTGGGGTGATGCTTCCAAGTTATCTTCCTACCTGAACCCTCTTCCAGCTGCAGACTTCTCAGGGGACAATAAACCTGGAATGCCCTCTATGCCCCACATTTGCACATACCCACCTGCTCCAGCTCTTGAATTCTCTTCTGCACTAACTATTCCCTCGGGATTTAAGCCAGCAAATGGAATTTCAGTCCTTGAGGACAGGACTGGGAGGGTCTCAGGGAAGTTGTCAAGCTTAGCTGGAGGATCTTCAGACTGATGTAATCTTTGTGAGAATTATCTGGCAATTCATGAGAAGACTTATAAAAATTACTGTGGCCCTGGCCGGCATGGCTCAGTTGGTTAAAGCGTTGGCCTGCGCACTGGAGGGTCTTGGGTTCGATTCCCAATCAAGGGCACGTACCTGGGTTGCAGGTTACATCCTCGGCCCCGGTCAGGGGTGCGTGCGGAGGCAAGAAATAAATGTGTCTCTCTCATGTCAATGTTTCCCTCTCTGTCCCCTCCTGCCTCCCACCCTCTCTAAAAATCAATTGGAAAAAATCCTCTGGTGAGGATTTTATTTTATTTATTTATTATTTTTTAAAAATATATTTTATTGATTTTTTTACAGAGAGGAAGAGAGAGGGATAGAGAGCTAGAAACATCGATCAGAGAGAAACATCGTTCAGCTGCCTCCTGCACACTCCCTACTGGTGATGTGCCCACAACCAAGGTACATGCCCTTGACTTGAATTGAACCTGGGACCCTTGAGTCCGCAGGCTGACACTCTATCCACTGAGACAAACTGGTTAGGGCTCTCGTAAGGATTTTAAAAAGATGATTGCGCCTATGGCTAGTTGTATCACCTTGGGGTATAGATTTCAAAAAAGATTAAAACAACAACTTGTACAGAGATGTTTCTGCTGTGCTATAGATTATACTCAAAACCTGCTAACGGTCAAGGACTGGGAGAGTTAGTGTCTATTGATCCTTACTGTGCTCTGTACCTGAATTGATTTATAATCACCACAAATAGCCTCCTATGATCCTCACTTGATGACGCAGAAGCACAACTGCAGAGAAGTGAAAATGTTTCCTGAAGCTCACACAACTATAAAGGAAACCACCATGACTCACCCCACGCCACATCCTGCCCACACAATTTCCTTTACTCAAAGTTAATATCATACACTGTTGTGTTGCTAAGGGGAATGACATTTTGCATAATTGGCTAATAAGGACAATACAGTAATGATAAATAAAAAGTAATAAGAAAGATGTGATGCAGAAATGACAGTAGTGTTTTTAATTTTATTTCATTTAAATTAAATAACAACAAGTGAGAACTGTATTAGAAACAGGTTTATGTGGAAGCATAAGCACTGTTCATTACTGAATGGCAAAATTATTAGGGGAATTATTATTTTCCTTACACCTTTAGTAATGCCTGTTTTTTTCTATTAAAAAATATATATTTTTTTATTTCAGAGAGAAAGGGAGAGGGAGAGAGAGAAACATCAATGATGAGAAAGAATCATTGACGGGCTGCGTCCTACATGCCCCCCACTGGGGATCAAGCCCGCAACCCAGGCATGCACCCTGACCAGGAATTGAACCATGACCTCTTGGTTCATAGGTTGACGCTCAACCATTGAGCCACACCAGTTGGGCTATAATATTTTTTTAATAAATAGAATAAATGTCAAAAATTTGGGGGCCAAGACTATATTAATGGTTGCTGACTTAAGGACTATGTGTTCTCTCTTGCAGAAATTGACTTTTAGTTCTTTCTTTCTTACTCCTAGTTAAATAAAATTTAAGTTCTTCTATTCATCCTTCATGGCTATACTTCCTTTATGAAATTTTATGATCCTCCCACTCAGATGTAATTTCTTTCTCCTGAGAACCCCATGGCCCTTTCCCCTCTATCATGTCATTTGTACAGTCTTGAGTCTTCATAATGTGTGTGGTTGAAGCCTGGAGGAGCCTTTTCACCACTGTGTCCCTCACTGCTCCTGGCCACTGATGTCACTGGAACGGATAAATGAACCTCATGAGCATCTCAGCCATTTCCAGGTAATCATTTTTAGATGGTTTTAACTGTGGTGAAGAAAAGCACGTTGAGTAGCTAGTGATAGGAGGTGATATTTGAATCGAAAGACAAAAGACATAATGAGTGAATGAATCTGAGGGAATGGCAAGTGCAAAGGCACTAAGGTGGACACACATCTGGACAGTTCTCAGAATAGAAAGTTCAGTGTAGGTGGAGCAAAGAGAACACCTGAGGGTGGCATACCAGAATATGTCACCCCCCAAAATTCCACTTTGACATATAGATTATTTTAAGCTAAAGGACATTGAGAAACAGCAAAAGCAGGAAACATTCTAAAATCAGGATACAAGTTTTCCTTTTGTAAAGGAAATTTACATTTATAAATCTATCTATATAAAAGGCTAAGTGACCATCACATCCGAAACAACCGACCGGACAGGCCGTGTGGGGAGACCAGGCTGGCAGCGGGGTTAGTGAGGGGTGACCAAACGACCGAGCAGCAGGCTGCGTGGGGCGACCAGGCCCATAGGGTGTACAGTTGGGGGTGACCAGACCAGCAGGGGGGGGTAGTGAGGGGGGTCCCAGATTGGAGAGGGTGCAGGCTGGGCTGAGGGGACCCCCCCTGCATGAATTTCTTGCCCTGGGCCTCTAGTTTATATATAAGTGGGAATTTCCATTTGTAGAGATATTTCTATCTCCCAGCTTAAGTCTGTCTATAAAACCTTACTAATAGTCAATAATATTGTAAGACTATATATGATGTCAGATGGGTAATCACTTCACAAGGTGTATAAATGTCTAATCACTATGCTGTATACCTGAAACTAATATAATATGTATCTCAACTGTAATTTTGTTGTTGCTGCTAATCCTCACCCGAGGATATTTTTCCATTGTAGGGAGAGTGGAAGAGAGACGGAAAGACAGAGAGAAACATCAGTGTGAGAGAAACACATTGATTGGTTGCCTCCTGCATGAACCCTAACCAGGGCCTGGGCCGGGGAGGAGCCTGCAACCAAAGTACGTGCCCTTGACCAGAATTGAACCCAGGACCCTTGGTCTGCAGACTGATGCTCTAGCCACTGAGCCAAACAAGCTAGGGCATCAACTGTAATTTAAAAATAAATTTTAAATATTAAAATAAACTTATGTTATTAAACAACCTTTGTTTGCCATGGTTTTCCTGGTCACTTTCCCATAATTTATCTCCTCTGCCCAGAAACCCAAATCACTTTTCCTTTGTTTCAGCCTAACATGATCCCTTTGAGTTAGTAATCTCTGGGTACTCCGTGTGCATGCGCAATGAACATGCTAATAAACTTATATTTGTTTTCCTCTTGTTAATCTCTTTGCCCAGTCAAATTTACAAGGCCCCAAATGGAGAATTCGAGATGGATAGAAGAAAAAGTTTATTCCTCCCCTGCACAACTGTAGGCATCGTAACAGGCAAAATGGGGCGGGGGTGGGGAAATGGGCTCAGATTTGGTCCCCCAAGAAAAAGAACTGCTCTTCTGACAGCCTGGCCAGCTGTGACCAAGTCAGGTGTACCTGCTTGCCTGTCGGAAATAAGGTTGTGAGGCCATCAAGCTGCCTTGTTACAGACTGACTGGTTCTCTATAATCTCTTCATTTTCGGGGGAGCCCATTTTTAAAAAATCCATTTACTAAAAAGTGATAGATATTGGCCCAGTTGCTGTTACTGTTGTAGTGAGGTTTTCTGTGCTGTTGGAGATAAATTACCCTTAAAGTTCTTTTAAACAGGTATTTAAGACTGCCTCAGAAACAGAGATGAAAGATGTCTTTTGTGTAGAATGCAATGCTATGGAAATTCAAAGAAACTGAGTGTAGAAAACAGACATTTTTTTGGTGGGTTAGGCTTAAGCTTGAGGACTTGATGAGTATCTCATTGAGCATATAAACATTGGCTAAGTAAGTGACTCAGAAGCATCACCAGTTCTTGATAAGAGACTGCACGTGCCGAGCATAAAGGCTCTCCAGGATCCCAGCAACACTGCTGGCTGCTCTGTGCTGCTCAGTGAAGTGTTTGCAAATGAACGCAGATCTGGCCTTTCAGGAACTGGATGGCAAATAACAAAAAGCATTACTTTTGAGTGGTTGGTAATTATAAAGCTCAATAAAATGAAGATCATAACCTAACATGACATTGTGGAATTGGGGCTCTCCCTTCCCTCGGGAAGGTAAACGGATATTCTGAGTGACTAATGTATTTTAACACGTTGATGTTAAAAAAACCAAAAAACCCATGAGACCAGAGTGATATTAAAAGGAAAGATAAAAGCAGGGTGGAAAGGAAGAACAAAAGCTCTTCTCTATGGAAGGACGCCAAGCAAATGTCAGGGTGGATACTAGAACTATTGGGCAAAGGCTTTGGGGAACACAGGGTAGTCATAGTCTCAAAGTACCACCCTTATTAGTTATAATAATAAAAGCCTAATATGCAAATTGTCTCTTCAGGAGTTTGACTACAGCTCACTAAGATGTGTGCTGACCACCAGGAGGCAGCGCAGAACATGGCGGGTGTTGGCGACAGGGCGCTGGCAGCAGGCAGCAGTGGAGTGCTGCTGGCCTCGATGGGCCCATTGAGAGCGGGACCACGCAGGACCACAGCAGGATGGTGGAGCAGGTGAGGGGGCTGTGCCAGGCCAAGGCGGGGTGCCAGGTGGGGCTGCAGGGCTGTGAGGCTGGGGTCGCAAGCTGGGGCCTGATCCCCACAGGCCACCCTGAGGGACTCCACCTGTGCACGAATTCATGCATTGGGCCTCTAGTTAGTTATAAAGGGGAAAAGGCATTTTACAATGGAGAGATAAGCCAGCCTCATGAAGTGATCCAACCTAGTAACACCAGTAAGGGGACAAACCAATACTTTGTGCCTCCTGATTCAATGTACTAAGAAGGACATAGCATCACTTAAAGCAATATAATGTAGTACACTATATATAAAATAGTAACATAGGAAAGATATCTAGGACTCAGCATATAGAGGTAGAGGTAACAGTGAACGCAGTTTCCCAAATCCCAAAGCCCCAAATCCAGAATTCTAATTGCTAAACTTCCAGGGTATTCTTTTTATTGTGCAAATGTGGGACTCTGCTCAGACAGCCCTTCTACCCCAGCACCAGGTTCCTGTTCTAGAAGGAATGATGCCAAAAGCAACAAGGAGTTCCCCAATGTGGCTGGGGCTTTTTTTTCGGGGGCGGGGGGGGAGTTGGGGCTTTGAGTGTGTTCATTTAGGACACTGTCTCATACTTAGGTGGGCCTAATGTCCCCAAGATGGGTTCTAAAGCCAAGTACCAAAAGTCAGCTTAAGGTGTCCACTTCATGACCACCTTACTCAGGCCCTCTGCCCTTCCAGAACGGAGGGTGGCACAAATAGGAGCTGGTGAGGGACAGGGCAGTAGACATGCTAAAGAGAGAGGAAGCTGGTTACACTCTATGACCACCACACAGCTGTCCTCGAAACCAAAACCCATCCCCCATTTTGGCAGGGTTTGACTGTTTTTGAGACAGGATAGTAAGAAGCTAGGAAAATTCCTGGACAAGTGGAATAAGGGAAACTGAGACAAGAAAATTAAACAGTCTGGGCAGTTGGCAGCCAGCTTGTGAATTGCAAGATCTTATCTTCCTCAACCAAGGACACTTGAGAGTAAATGGTTAGTACCTGTCTTCCATAACCAGATAATACATAACTTAAATCACTCTGGCCTGGGAAAATAGAGAACAAAGACCCTGGCTAAATGCAAGGACAAATATCACTTGCAGGATGCTAAGGCAGGAGGAGGAGAAGGAGAAAAGAAGGGAAAGTTTTCTCTCACTCACTAAACAAAGAAGTCCTTGTTAGGACTCGCCAAACAAGATGACCAGATATATGTACAAACATTCCAAGATAAGCCACAACAATGTAGGAGGCAATTTTGAAACATAGTCTGCTACCCAAAATATCTGGTAGGGAAGTTTTGAAATCTATAGGGAGAAGGGTATAAAACCCTCTGAATTCCCACTGGGCACATGCTCAGACTAGCTGAGTTGCCTGCTTGTGCTATATGCCAAGTGTATTCTTAATAAATTTGCTTGCATTGCTTCAACAATGTTGTCTATCACTCATCTGAAATCTTTCTTATGAAATTGACAAGAGCCAAGGAGGGAACAGCCCCCCCCCCCCCCATGGCTAAAGGTGCTGTCTGGTAACATTTTGATAATTATCCTGAAGTTGGTTATTAGACTGGACTTTGTGCTGCACCAAAGTGACCTGGGGGACCATGGTTTCATCCATGGGGGAAGGTGAACTGTTATCCTCTAGGGCTCAGAGGTGCAGGAGTGAAAGGAGCAAGTCTAACGTGCAACCCTGCACCCACCATCTCCTGCTCAGTCAAGGTCAGGCACCCTGAGGAAGTCAGCACTTAGAGGATCAGGGGTCCTCAGTACCACTCCTGTCATTCAGCAGATACTTCCTTGCATCTCATGGGGCAGAGGGTTCTAGGGAGGCCTATTTATTGTGCTATCCTGTCTCTCCAGGGGATATGTTAAACTCACAGTGAGAAAGTTGCAGTTTCCACGGCCTGAATTAATGTAAAATGAAGAATAATGGCCACCTGGAAGTCACCCTGAAAGACAAGTGTCTCCGTAAATCCAGTTGCTGCACCATCAAAGTTCCCACACCTCTCTGGGAGGGCTGGAAGCAGTGGGGGACAGTAGCCTGTGAGAAGGGGCTGGTGATACTGAGATACCCCTCAGGCTGCAAGAGGAGGTTTTGGGTCCTGGTATTTGCTCCCTGGGACAGGAGCACCCAGAAGTCTCCGGCATTCATCAGACACCTGCTACACACAACTCTGGGCCAGTTCCTGTTCTCCACATCCACAGACCACGCAGAGATAGTGGGTGGGGAAGGTAGATGGGTTGTAAGGGCATGAAGAGACAGCCAAAGAGACATTTTGGGAAGATTTCTGTGCTATGAGCTGTGTAAAAATCCCATAAGAAAACCAGGGTAAAAAGTTCCATTATTCTTTTTAAAAAATTTATCTTTATTGTTGAAAGTATTACAGATCCCCCCCACCCCCCGCCCCCCATTGACCTCCTCCAGCCCGCACCCATTTCCCCCGACAGGTCTTCACCGCACTATTATCTGTGTCCGTGGGTTATGCATATATGCTACAAGTTCTTTGGTTGATCTCTTTCCACCCACCCACCGCCTTCCCTCTGAGATTGAACAGTTTGCTCCATGCTTCTATGTCTCTGGATCTGTTTTGTTCATCAGTTTATTTTGTTCATTAGATTCCACGTATGAGTGAGATCAAGTGATACTTATCTTTCTCTGACTGGCTTATTTCTCTTAGCATAATACTCTCCATGTCCCTGCATGCTGTCTTAAAGAGTAAGAGATCCTTCTTTTTTACAGCTGCATAGTATTCCATTGTGTAAATGTACCACAGCATTTTTATCCACTCATCTGCTGATGGGCACTTGGCCTGTTCCCAAATCTTAGCTACTGTAAATTGAACAAAGGGGTGCATACATTCTTTCTGATTGGTGTTTTGAGTTCCTCAGAATATATTCCTAGAAGTGGGATCATTGGGTCAAATGGCAGTTACATATTTAATTTTTTGAGGACACTCCATATTGTTTTCCATAGTGGCTGCACCAATCTGCATCCCCACCAGCAGTATACAAGGGTTCCCTTTTCTTCACATTTTAAAAACCCCACATACAGGAAAATGCTAAAACAATGTGAAGTATATAAAAACACTGGACTATTACTCAACATTAAAATGAATGAACTACTGATACGCACTTTGACCTGGGTGAATCTCAAATATTATGCTGAGCTGAAAGCCAGACACAAAGAGCACATATGTATGATTCCATTTATCTGAAATCCCCAAACTGGCAAAGCACTGTGTTGTGATGGAAATCAGAGCAGTGGTTGCCAGGGCCAAGGGAGGGGGGACTGTCCAGGGACTTTCTGGGGGGACAGAATAGGGTGTGGGCTACATGGTGTATTTGTTAAAATTGTTTGAACGATATACTTGAGTTGTGCATTGAACCCTATGAAAATACCTCAATAAAAATGTTCTTTAAAAAGTCGCTACGTCAGAAGTAGAAGTCCCTAGGTCAGAAGGAAAACCATAAAGATGTGAAGTCGCCTCCGTCACACAGGCAGCCTTTGCTAACTCAGGCTTCTGGGAAGTGGCACCGAGGCCCTTCGTGGGCTCCTTTTGTGCAGAGCATTCCAGCCCATGCTCTGAGCCAAGTGCGAGCGTCCGTCCCGGAGGGAAGTTCATGCCGTCTTCTTGCATAAAACCTATTGGCTTTGCCCAATTCTTAACCTCCCTGTTTGGTTTGGGCAAAGTCTTGTCCTTGCCCTCTCATTGAGAAAATACGTGGAAATTCAGGGGGTGGGAGGGAAGGTCAGTGTCCCCTTCTCAGGGTTTTCAGTTCCCCTGCTTTCTTTAGACAACCTTCCCTTATTCAATAGGCATTTGAGGGCCCCTCCCCATGAGCCCAGCACCTGCAGGACACAGGGGTTCACCTGGAAAGAGCAGAGGTGACTCTTCCCCAAGGGAAAACAATCTTCTCTCAGCAATCCTCTCCCAAAGGTCTATGGAGAGACCATGAAAAGACGGAAAAAGTCTAAGGGCTGAGAAAAAGAAGAAAAGATCATATGCTTTCAGACTGGAACACAATGATAAGGTGGAAACCCACTGTTTTAGGTTGTTGCTTCCCTGGAATTCTAGTCTTCAGGTTTCAGGTGCTTTTTTTCCCCATCACCCAAGGATATGTTTTTATTGATTTTAGAGAGAGAGGAAGGGGAGGGAAAGCAAGAAAGAGACAGAGAAACATTGATCGGTTGCCTCCCATATGCTTATGTACACTGACCAGGGATTGAACCCACAACCTAGGTATGTGCCCTGACTGGGAATCGAACTCAAAACCTTTTTGGTGTATGGGGACCAACCAACCAAGCCACCCAGCCAGGGTTCGTCTTCATTTTAAAAACTGTCTTTTGAGATATATTTATATATCATACACTTACCTATTGAAAGTACATGATTCAATGATTTTTCATGTATTTATAAAGTTGTATAATCTAAGCTTAGAACCTTCTCATCACCCCCGGAAAACCCTGTATCCACACTATTAGCACTTACTCTCCATTGTCTCCCTCACCCAGCCCCTGGCAACCACTGATACACTTGCTGTCTCTAGAGTTGCCTGTTCTGGACACCTCATATAGATGGAATGATGCAATATGAGATCTTGTGTGTCTGGCTTCTTTCCTTTAGCCTAATGTTTTCAAGTTCCATCCATGTTGTGAGTCTGTAATCCCTTTTTATTCCAAAATAACATTCCAATGTATGGAGAGTCATTTTGAAAAATCCTTTGAAATCTCTTCATCCCCAGAAAGCTGAAAACCCTGGTTTATAGTCCCATTTCTTCTTGTTGCATTAGAAACTAATCCTTGCAGGTTTCTGAGCGTTGGGATATTCATTTTCAAAACCATTTGACCCTAAGCGACCTGCTGGGCGGCTCTGGAGGAGTCAGGCGGCTGTGTCTGCTGAGCACCTCAGGCCTTTGGAGTTGTGTCCTGTGCTACAGAAATGCAGCTCTGGGCCTCTCCTGACCTTTCGAGGGCTTCTCGAGACAGGACGCCTTGTTGGGGAATGTCTGCTTCCGAACTATGTGAATCCTGAGGCGGACATGAAGACTAACAGGACTGGACTCAACCTCTGACACAGAAATCTCTATCCTCCAATCAATTTACACTGGAAAGTGAGAATCAGAGGCTGTCAAAATGATAAAAGGACAGTTAGGCCTGGAGCTAGTTTTTATTTCTCTTGACTGTATAACTATTTTTCTAAATATTGCAAAGTTCATTATTACTGTGAAAATTGAATCTTTAGTGGAGAGACCTGCTTTTGATAAACAGCTACATGTAAGGCATGATGGTTAGCTGCTTCAGACCCAGCTTCTTGGCTGCACAATGGCAAAGACTCGTACCTGCCCCCTGGGCTGCTGTGATAATTCAATCATTGGTTACACAAAAGAGCAGCAGTTCCATGTGTGACACACAGGAAGCACGCTACACACACGAGCCATTGTCTTATTTAAACTCAAAAGTAAGAGATGATGTTACACGTTAGGTATGCTTACCTGGCCATGGTGTTCAAGGTCATTTTCAAGGCAAATTCAAGGATATGGAGTATGAAGAGGAGGTGTCGGCTCTGACCTCCTATCCTGAAGATAAAGTCTTCTTTTCTGTTACCTGTCTTCTTTCAGGACGTCTTTCCTGGTTAGACATTCAAGGCAAATCCAAGGATGTGGAGTATGAAGAGGAGGTGTCGGTGCCTGGCTCTGACCTCCCATCCTGAAGATAAAGTCTTCTTCTCTGTTACCCGTCTTCTTTCAGGACGTCTTTCCTGGTTAGACAGAAACCTGAAAACGGGTTTCCTATCCCTTTTACCCATGTCTGACCTTCCCTCTGGAGCAACACAGGTAAGGCCAGGGTCTGACAGTCCTTATAATACTGAAGACAGCTCTTGGACTCCCACCCACCCAAAAGCCTCTCTTTCCAGGACAGCGATATTGTGACTTACAAGGATGAACAGCCCCAGTTGCTTCAAACATTCCTATAAATGGACCAAATCAATTTTCACTTTTACCTTCATGCATCTTTAATTCCTTGCCTCTGGCTCTTCAATTCAAATTGTTAGATATTGTGGAAGGAGGGGGCTAGGGAGAGATTACGAAGGCAGGGGTGGTGAGGTGCAGGGGAGAGGCCATTTCCGTGTCCCTGTCAAGCAAAAGCCTCCAAAGCTTTAGTCCTGATGTGGCTTTTCACCAATGGAAGCATCTCTCCTGCTTTGTCCTTTCCTGCTTGTGTCACACACAGAGCTCCAGACCTTTGCCCCAGACGTTACATCCTGGGAAACCACTGGGCAGAGCTGGCCCGTTTTGTCAGTGGTTTGTGTCCAGGTGGTCCCCTGGAGTTGGGGTAATAACCCCCCACTTGGACCAGAGGAGGGTGCACCTCCCTGAGTGTCCTCCAGGCCCAGTGCTTCTCAGACCGCAAAGGCTCACCTCTGGACCCTCTCCTGTCTCTGCTCACTGGGAATTTAAGGTTCTGGGAGGCGAGGAGAATTACCCTGTTTCCTGCAGGGGCCTCGTCTCGCCCATGGGCCTCTACCCCGTGGGACTATGCAGCGGTTGGGCCTGCTCTGGCCCTGGGAAGACCAGGGGCCAGACCCCGTGCTTCCTTGTCAGGTTTGAGAGGTGAGAGGGCTCTGAGTGTTAGGGTCACCGACAGAGATACGCACAAATGTATTAGATCATCTGGAAACCCGATGGGCTGAGCCCCTAAATGGCTCCAGCACCCAGAGATGGGGAGTCAGAGACTTTAAAGGACTCTAAGTGGGCTTTTTTGGCAGGGAATTCTCTGGGTGGGTCCGGATCCTGGGCAAGTCCCGAGGGAAAAGTTACTGGTCTTAGTAAGTGGAATGTGGTCCAAGCGAAAGGAAATGTCGGTTGGGAAATGACCTCAAGGTCAGTTTCCCCGGGGAGGGGGTATTGATTTGATTATTTGATCAGACCTTACAGTGAGCACCTAGTGATCAGGCTGGAGTCCATCCAGTCTTAGCTTGACATTAGACTCCTTTCCAACTGACCCCCATTAAAGCCAGGGCCTCACTGAACACACTGCCACTTGGAGTTGGCACACACTCGAGACCACCGTGCTGCTCGGGGTGATGTGTGTGAAGACTTACCTGGCACGTGCTGTGGTGACGGTTCCAGAGGTGGGTGCTCTGTTCTGACAGACGCTGGGGAGGTGAGGGGCTCCCTGGCCAGACCCCAGAACAGCCTGGGCCTCCCAGGGCTAGTCACTAACAGGGGATGGCAGGAGGGCCCAGTGGGGGCCTCTGTGTGTCCTTCTGCTGTGGTCTCCTCACAAGGTAAACTGACAGCACTCAGTTGTGCCTCCACCCACCACCCAACTTGGGCGAGTTTTTTGTTTAAACTCGAGTAAACAGGGACTGCAGGTCCCTCCTGCCCGTGTTGGGTGGATGGAAGTGGCTGATCCTCACTGAGAGGAAGCACAGAGCAGCAGGAACTTTTGGTAATGGGTAAACCTTTATTCTGAGTGGAACACATGAGGTCAGCTTCTGCTGTGCACGATACATTCACGAGAACGACTGTAAACCTGGGGCCACACCGCACAGCACGCAGCCCACGCCTCCCCGTGACAGAGCCTGCAGTGCAGAGCCTGGAGTGCGGAGCCAGCGTCCTGTGGAGCTTGAGGGGGAGGAGCCACAAGAGGGCAGTTTCCAGCGGGCAGTTCTGGCGACTGCTGAGCCCAGTCGGCTGATCCACGGGCTGATCCACCGGCTGATTCCGGGAGCTCCTGTCTCCTGACGCTGCTTGGCTGCACACGGTTCACAGCAGCGGTACGTTCACTGGGGCTCAGAACATAGTGGCCACACAAGCACTCAGCACTGCCTGGCAGAGACATCACTCACTCAGCACAACCATAAATATTTCACAGCAGCTCACGCTCACATTCAGCCTTTCGTGAAGAGCCGGGGCACAGGAGGGCCACGAAGAGGTATTTCCCCCAGCCCCTCCTCCTATTCACAGTGTCAACTCCATCGGTTAACCTTGAGGCATCCAAAGACTGAGGAACAGTTCTCTGTATGACTTCCCGCGTCCACACCCAAGGAGGAGCAAACACGTTCAAGTGCAGAGTTCACGGCGCCTTGCCGGGCCCACTGTCCCAGAGGGCACGGGCGTCCTCACTCGGCTCACCCTGAGCAGCAGGGCAGCCCGCAAAACCTCGCCCTGATTCTGGGAGAAGGTGGAGGTCCGCCTTGGGGAAGTGGGTGTAGACAGGGGCAGGGGCACAAAACAAGACTCCGGTCCAGGAGTGGATGTCACAGCTACCCACCCCTACAGATGGGGGCGTGGGGACAGCGGGACTACATCACCTGGCCTCGGCAGGTGCTCTTTCCCCATCTGGTTCGCTGCCCGCCTGGAGCTGAGGCAGGGAGGAGGAGTGCTGGGCCTGGGCTGAGTTCCAGTCCTCGGCTCTTCCAGGGGCAGGGCTGCAGGGCCGCAGGGCTGCAGGGAGGAGGGTCTCGGTGAGAGCTGTGGCCTCCTCCCAACACGTCCAGAGTTTCCAAAGGGCCTGTTCTTGCAGAGACGAAGCCACTACCTTGAGGACAGCAGGCAGCTCAGCCACTACGAGGCCCTACTCTTCTGTCCATTCAGGGAGTCGATGTAATGAAAAATGGCCCCCAGAGCCCAGCTGGTCTCAACGTTGTTGATTTTCCGAGTCAGCTGGAGAAGACAAAGGGAGGGGCAGAGGGGCCCATGCACACAGGTGACAGGATGGCTTGGGTGGGAGGCAGGAGGCAGCGTCCTGGCTCCTCAGGCTGTGAGGGGCACAGGGCGCAGGAGGTGAGTCCTTACCTTCAGCACTTTGTTTCCCGGGAAGCCGAATTCTCGGAGCAGCAAGCTGATGTAGGTGAGATCCATGCACAGGAAGGGGTTGTTCTGTGGGCGGGTCTCCGCCGTCCGGCACACTGGGGATGAGAGAGCGGGTTCCCAGTCAGGTTCCCGGGAGGTGGGGGTAGGTGTATGCAGACCCGACTCCACTCACTCCAGGTGTCTACTCTGCGCCAGGCTCTGTGTGGACTCCCGGTCCTCACTGCTGATTTACACAAGCCTGCAGCTCGGAGCAGGACCGCGACCCACCAAGAGCACACCAAGGGGCGGGCCTGAGGTCAGCCACTCGCCAGGGGCTGGGCCGCCCGTCCCGGTATCATGGGTGGGAGGCCACATCTCTGCCCCCATGACATGGACACCTCTCCCGGCCGCAGACCTGGGCTTTCGGAGGAATGAAAACACCAGCAAAACTCGCTCCAAACAATCTACTCTTGATCTCCAGGGCGATGGACAAACCCACCCACAGCCTTCCCAGCATTCTGCTGGGCACCTTTGCCTACTGAAGAGTCACGGACACCCAGTGTCCACAAGACAAACCCGGAAATGACAAGAAAGTTTAGGAGCCATTTTGGGGAGGAAGAAGGACTTTTTATGGAGAAACATACAAAGGTTAACTCTTTCGACATGCAACTGGGAATGGCGACCGAAGAGAACATTTACAAGCCTTCGCTTCCTATCCTTTTCGGCTGGGGCGTGAGATGGCGAGGAAAGAGACGGTCAGGGCTGCAGGGCCAACACCTGTGACACCCCAAGGGCACAGGACCAAGCGTCCAGTTTGTGCCGGCACCACAGGAGTCTCAAGGCCACTGAGGCCCGAAGCTGGCACCTGGGGATCCTGGGAGGCAGGTACAGGGCGTGCCGAAGGGCTGGCTGCCAGCCTGCTCTTCATCCTCATGTGCCAGGCTCTGCTGTTCCGGGGGCCCTGGCTTCTTCCAGTTCTGGTGACAATTTTGAATCTACTGGGACACTTTCAGGGGAAATCGCTCCTCGGGTTAACCTGAACCACAGCGAGAGGCGTCAGGAAAAATAAAATCAAGGGAGTCCATTCCTCACAAGGATTTTTTACGGCTGGGGACACGGGCGGCCCCCTTCCCCACCACCTGGGGCCACACGGGAGGTGGTGAACCGTTGGTCTGGGCCCAGCATGGTGACCCAAGTGTACTCTCAACTCCATACTCACCCCTCTGAACACTCATCTGGTTGCCAGAATCAAGAGCCCACCCCAGGAGTTCTGGCGCCACTGCCTGTCACAAGCACCACAGCCTGCGTCTCAGACAGGACAGCGTCCCTGCCTCCAGCTCCAGCCCCTCCCACCCGGGAAAGTGCAGCAGCCACTCACCGTACTTGGCCGCAATCTCAAAGTCTCCGACCGCGAGGCTGCCTCCCTTCTCTGCATCTGGGGGACAAGATCAAGCGTCCAGTTTGTGCCGGCATCACAGGAGTCTCAGGGCCACTGAGGCCCGAGGCTGGCACCTGGGGACCCCGGGGAGGCAGGTGCAGGATGTGCCGAAGGGCTGGTTGCCAGCCTAGACTGGCTGTAAGCAGGGCAGTGGCCCCGGGACAGGGACCATGCTTTCTGAGGTGCTGACAGGCTTGGGGTGGGCAGATGTTCCCTGCGGGACCACATGGGGGCGGTCAGCACATCAGGGATCTTACAGGGGCTGCCTGAGGAAGCCCATTAGACCCCACTTTTTAACTTTAAGAAAAGTAAACTGGAAATGTGCCCCAACGCTATGGCCCTGAGCTCAGCAATGGTATTCTGGCATCTGTTTCCTTAGTGTGAAAAAATTCTGTATAAAAAAAGTGAGGGGGCGGGGGGGAAATGGACACATATGTAATACCCTTTGTAATAAAAAATTTAAAAAAAAAAGAAAAAGTGAGGGGCGGGTTGTTAGGTCTTAGAGCAAATGGGCAGCCCCAGGCCCCTGGCCATTCCCGGGAGAGAGGCACCTCACTTAGTCTGGCCTGAGGCAGCTACTCAGTGTGTGGAAAGGAAGTCTCCTGGCTTC
>NW_006284956.1:302808-303640 GCF_000327345.1 Myotis davidii
CCCCAGCGCAGCCTGGGGGCCAGCCAGGGACACACGGCTGCCTGGCTGAGGCACAAAGGGCTCCATCAGCCAGAGACTCAAGAACCAGGCAGGAGGGTGGGCCTGAGTTAGGTGAGCCAGTCCTGCCTCAGAGCAGAAGTGACTGCTCCTGCACCGACAACATACCTACTAAGTGGCTCAAAGAACTGAGTTATTTATTTATTTAAAAGGGGGCTTATTCCCTCTTATTCAATGACAAGACCCCTACCCTCCCCAGTCAGTCCACTTCTCTTGCCCCGAGGTGATTGACAGCACAGCTGCTCCCTGCAGAGCCCCTCTGCAGGGTCTACACCTTACCGATGAGCTCCTGGCCAGCCCCCCTTACCTATGAGGCCAACATTTGCTGCACTGACAGCACAGCTGCTCCCCGCAGAGCCCCTCTGCCCAGGGTCTACACCTCACTGATGAGCTCCTGGCCCGGCCCCCCTTACCTATGAGGCCAACATTTGCTGCAAGGTCATAATAGTAGGAAAAAGCATAAAAATCCACATCCTTCACTTCTTCTGTCCTGTGCACTTTATTCTGAAGGACTTCGGACACTCTGCGGGCACACAGCTGGTAGAGGTTCACTGCTGGGCAAAGCAAAGGCAGGGCCAGCAGTCAGTGGGCTCCCAGTACCCAAGCACAGGCCCTGAGCCCCTTTCCCAGCGACCTGAGTCTGACCGGGAAGGGGAGGTGGGACCAGGAGCCTGCAGACACCACCCCATGTTGGCGCACACTAGCACCACACCTGTCAATAGCACCTCTCAGGGCCACGGCTCTGATCAAGGGAGGGAAACCGACTGCAGGACAC
>NW_006284956.1:304386-317096 GCF_000327345.1 Myotis davidii
TGAAGAAAAGTAAACTGGAAATGTGCCCCAACGCTATGGCCCTGAGCTCAGCAATGGTATTCTGGCATCTGTTTCCTTAGTGTGAAAAAATTCTGTATAAAAAAAGTGAGGGGTGGGTTGTTAGGTCTTAGAGCAAATGGGCAGCCCCAGGCCTTTGGCCATTCCCGGGAGAGAGGCACCTCACTTAGTCTGGCCTGAGGAAGCTACTCAGTGTGTGGAAAGGAAGTCTCCTGACTTCTGGGGCGTTGGCTAAGTCAGCAAACATCAACACTGAGGGTAGGTCCCAAGGGGTTCTTTCAGAACCATGTGTGAGCTCACGAGGAAGCCAGAGGAGCTGTTCCGAACACCCAGCATCTCCTGGGTCACCTGGGCCGATGTCGGACCCCAGGGAAAGGACAGCCTTCGTTCACGGTGAGGAGTCCCAGACTGACGAGGGGATGCTGGGGTGGTGCCCAGCAGGCTGCCAGGGTGTGGTGGACCCCAGGCACTGCAACGCCCGCAGCTGGCAGCATGGTTAGGAAGTGTGCACAGCGTGCCCTTGCTCCAGCTCCACGGAGCCCACAGGATCCCTAAGGCCCAGCAGCCTTAGGTTGGCTATAGGGGGCAGCCCAGGGACCCTTGTTCTGTGCCAGAGAGAGGGACCAGGGTCTGAGAGAAGGGTGAGATGAGAGAGAAGACCCCTACCCCCCTGGCTGCCTTCCACAGGGGGCCTGACAGTGGGTGGCTTCGTGAGCGTGAAGGCTCGGCCGGAGGTCTCAGGATCCCGGGAGCCAGAACCTGACATCATTGCTGTCTTCTGAAGCTTTTTATTTGCATTAATGCTCTTATCTTTATCACAGACAATGCATTCTGAATGTCTCAATTATTTCATTAACAAAATTTCTGGTCACCACCCAATGAAGTGACTTCAAATCCTCCAGAGCTTTCACCCTCAATCTAAGCACCACCCCTTGGCAAACTCCACATGTCATGGCCTGTCCTGACTGCACTCTGGGGTGTGAAGTCGGAGAGACCCTAAAGGCTCCTCAGGGTCACCAGTGGCATCGGCTGACCTCTCCCCAGCGCAGCCTGGGGGCCAGCCAGGGACACATGGCTGCCTGGCTGAGGCACAAAGGGCTCCATCAGCCAGAGACTCAAGAACCAGGCAGGAGGGTGGGCCTGAGTTAGGTGAGCCAGTCCTGCCTCAGAGCAGAAGTGACTGCTCCTGCACCGACAACATACCTACTAAGTGGCTCAAAGAACTGAGTTATTTATTTATTTAAAAGGGGGCTTATTCCCTCTTATTCAATGACAAGACCCCTACCCTCCCCAGTCAGTCCACTTCTCTTGCCCCGAGGTGATTGACAGCACAGCTGCTCCCTGCAGAGCCCCTCTGCAGGGTCTACACCTTACCGATGAGCTCCTGGCCAGCCCCCCTTACCTATGAGGCCAACATTTGCTGCAAGGTCATAATAGTAGGAAAAAGCATAAAAATCCACATCCTTCACTTCTTCTGTCCTGTGCACTTTATTCTGAAGGACTTCGGACACTCTGCGGGCACACAGCTGGTAGAGGTTCACTGCTGGGCAAAGCAAAGGCAGGGCCAGCAGTCAGTGGGCTCCCAGTACCCAAGCACAGGCCCTGAGCCTCTTTCCCAGCGACCTGAGTCTGACCGGGAAGGGTAGGTGGGACCAGGAGCCTGCAGACACCACCCCATGTTGGCGCACACTAGCACCACACCTGTCAATAGCACCTCTCAGGGCCACGGCTCTGATCAAGGGAGGGAAACCGACTGTAGGACACCAGCCTCCGCTGGGCCCCATGCAGCCATCCGCACAGCCCAATGGGCTCAAGTGTGCAGTTTACCCTCCACTTGCCCTCTGCCAGCCCTGTGCTGAGTTCTGAACGTGTAGCGTCTTCCTCCGTCTCACCCGACACCGTGGAGTGAGGCCTGAACTCTCCTTGTGTCACAGACGAGGAAACGGAGGCCTAACAGGCACCTGGCCATGCTCACAGGCTGGCCGCTAACTCCTTGCTTGGAAGGAGAACACGAGCCCGGGAGTTAAGGGGTTAAATGCTTACAGCCCATGCCCGAACCAGTTTCCTTTCTTCCTTTCCCAAAACCTGTCCCACCACCCAACCCCAAGGGCAGCCCATGCAGTCTTCTCCAGGCCCACAGGCCACCCCTTGCCCTTCAGACCAGACCAGTCACACTACCTCCTGGTTCTGTAAACACAGCAGCTGCCCCAGGGCCTCTGCAAACGCTGTTCCCTCAGCTTTAGATCTGGTGGCTCACTCTGATCTCTTCCTATCTGCTCTCAAGAATCCCCTGGTTGTCTTATCTAAAACAGCAACCTCTCCTTCGGCACCCCGTCTCCTCCTCCTATTTTATTTTTCTTCAAAGCGCTTTCCCATGGGTTTTACTGCCTGACCCCTCCCACTCCTTCTGGGCACAGCCTTGCCTGCGCTGTGCACTGACTGTGTGCCAGTAGCTGCCGCAGGGCCAACCAATGGCATGTGCACAGTGGCTGAGTCACAGTGACCCGCACACCCACTGGATATTAAGAAATGTATTTGGTCTTGTTCCTGGTTTCTGATACAGAGCTCCTAAATCCCTCTGATCCTGAGTGATTGGGGGGAAGGCGGGGAGTGAGGAGGGACAGCTGCCATTCATAATAAGCTCCTTTCAAGCAGACCCGATTTTATGCTAATAGGGTGACTCTTCGTGGGTCCCCAGGCTATAGGGTCGGGGATGATTGTCAGAGGAACCTACCATGTGATATGAGGTTTGGAACTTCCCAACCCCAACATCCGGGGAGGGGCGAGGGACTAGGGACTGACTTATCACCAACGGCCAAAGATTTAATCAATTGTTTCGAGAACTGATTGGTGTAGAAAACCCACACATTTGGTGTCAGAAGAGTAGACACAACTCTGTCACCAAAGGCAGACAAGCCTCAGGACCACACGTCCGGCCTGGGAACAACATTCCAATACTTCCTTAAGATGACACTGCAGTGCACAGAGCAACCGAGACCATGTGGGGGGAGAGGGGCCAGGCTGGCAAGGCCCTGTCGCAGGCCTTCGGGGACCCTGCAGCCTGAGCGAGCCTCCCGTCCTGGAGGAGGAAGGGAAGGAGAAGCCATCGCTCTCTGTGTTCAGAAACGGGCTTGCTGACTGTCCGAGGGATGCTCAGGCCTTTCTCACTGGGGCTTGTTGGGAAACCTGGCCCCTTGGAAGAAAGCACCTGGCAACAGACAAGAAGCCTTGGGCCGAGGCCCCGGGAGCTGGCGGATGCCAGTGGGCCGGCAAGAGCCTCCCAGAGTCCTGATGAGGTTCAAGGGCGCCTCCATTTCAAGGACAAGTGCAAGCTCGTCTGTAAAGGTGTGATGACAGTCTCCCTGCTCTCAGAGGTCCTTGGAAGGGGCGGGCTGCACCATTAACCCTTCTCCTCGACGATGAAAGGTAAATCCACACAGTACCTGCCTTCTGTCCAGAAAGTCTGTACGTTATTTCAGCATGTTTCCACTCCCCTTTGAAACTGGGAGCCAGACAGGGACTGACCAACTCCTTTCCAGCCTCCACTGAAATAAAAAGAGAAGAAAAGCACATTGTCACTGCAAGGCCAGGGCACTGCATGGAGCTGAGACATGACTCCACTGAGGGAGGCCCAAGGGACAGAAGATTTTAGGCCAGGAGTACAGGCACGGAGGGTACAGGAGAGGCCCGGCTCATGGGAGTGTCCAGGCCAGCGCTGAGGTAGAGCCTTTATCAGAGAGGCCGGAGCAGAGCCTCATCTGCCCTGGAGACATGGCCACTCCCAGCTCACATTCCCTGAGGGGCTTTGGGGTTCCAGGCAACAGGCCTGGTGCTGCTCGGTGGATTGTCACAGGACCCTAAGAGAAGGGGAGTTGTTACCCAGTTTATGGATGACTGAGGCAGGGCCAGGATACTGCTACCCTGCCACAGGTCTGTGCTGCTCCCCCAAAGCTGGGGCCCCATAATTAGCCAAGGAAACGTGGTGGCTGGCCTCCAAGGCTGGCCCCGCAATGCCACCCCTTGAAGGTGTGTGTGCTGGTCTCCCACTGAGAAGTGGGTCCCTGTCCCTGCCTGAGTCCACTTTCACCAACGAAGGTGCAGGACACGATGTCCTGTGACTCAGGCAGTCTTCTTTCCTCTGAGCCTCCAGGGAGAACACAGGCTGCTCTGCTGGGACAGAGGCCACGTGGAAGAGTGCCGGGGGGCAGACATGCAGCCCAGCCACCCTACATGCCACCACATAGGACCCCAGGAACTCCAGTACAGGTGTCACCCAGTCAAAGCCTGTGGATTCATGAGATACAATAAAATGTACTGAGTGCAACCACTCAGTTTGGTGGGTGACCTGCTGCGCAACAACGGATAATACAACAGGGAGACTCATCCTCTGAAGTACACCCACTTGGTGGGTGTCGTGGCCCCCACTTGTGTGGCCTGTCAAGACCAGTGGCCTCCCAGCTGCTCTGTGTCAGCCAAGGATGGCAAACTGGTGCTTGCCTTCTTTTTGTTGGCTAGTGTTTTCTGGCCCCAGAGTGAAGGTCACAGGTGTGTCTGAGATGTGGACGTACTTTTGGTTTGCAACAAAGGGGATTATCATCATGAGGTGAAACACCAGGATTTGAAAGAAATGAATGGAAACAGGATGTACCAAAAGAACAAATTTCAGTTGAACAGTCTCATTGTGTCAGACAACCAGGTCCTTAAAGAGGGTAGAAGAGCTGGGTTGGGGCTGGGCGAGAGGTGGGGACCCAGAGAGGCAGGGCCAAGGGAGGGGGTGTGGCTGAGAACACGCATGGGCTCACATGCACAAGCCGGGACCCGAGGCCTGAGTCAAGGCCTTTGGGACTCCAGCAAATGTCATCAGGGTGGAGAGGGAGATGCTGGCCTTGGAACTGTGTCCTGTGCCCAAACTGGGACACAGTGACCCCTAAGATCTCAGAGAATCCACATGTACTGCTGGCCAATGACAGGCTTCTCCTCCACCAGACCCATAAGGGGGGGGCGGGCAGGAAAGCTGGGAGTAAATGTGACTTTAATAACCTGACCAGACAGACTTGGTCTCTAGTCCAACACGACGTCTGGGAGAAGAGCCACGACCATGCTTTATGATGAAGCAAGAGAAGACAGAGGGACGTTCTCACGAGGTGAGAATCACTGTGAGTGAGGACAAGTCCCCCAGCCCCACTGCAACAGCCTGCATCACACCTTCTTGGGGCCCCTCCCACACTGTCCTGAAGAATAAGGTTCTCTTCAAATCCTTAAAACAGACTCCAAATATAAGTGACGACTGTTATTTGGATCCTAAAATCCCCCAGCTCGGCATTTCGGAGATGACTTTACTAGCATTTTTTTCTTTGGAAAAATAACTTGGAACGTACACAGGTAAAACACACTAGCCTGCATCCCGTCTGAGTGCCCCTGACAAGATCTGGGGTACATCCTTTTACACACGTCCCTTCTGGGCTCCCAGAGTCCTACCGGCAGGGAGGACAGACCGGAAGCCAGGCCAGGGGTCAGTGGAGGCAAGGGCAGGAGAAGGGGCTCCACTCCCACAGGACTCCCCATACCTGCTGGGCCAGGGGGGCTCTCAAGATTGCATTCCACTTACCAGGCTTCCCCTCTGTGCCACCCAGAATCGCCAGCCGAGCCGACATCAATCCGAGCCCCAGATAGCTGTGGGAAGAAAATCCTGGGTGAGGGTTGGCCTGCCATCTCCTACTCGGATTCTAATACATTCACCTGGCTGGATCCAAAACAAGTGGGAAAGGGAGGAAACCGTGGCTTTTCTGTTTCTTCTAGAAGTCTCCGTTTGCAGAGTTTAGAGCATTCAGCTAATTAGTTCAACACATGAAGGCCTATTACTTGACAGGAGCTTGTCTGGGAGCTGTGGACGCTGGTGAACGCAACAGCCTTGATCTTTATCGTGCACATGTGTGTTACAGAAAGAATCTACCGAAGGCGCCAAGTGCACTAGATGATCCTGAAAATTCCTGCACAATCCATGGGCCCTTCCCCACTTCTTCAAAACCTCCTCCAAAGCAGAACAGAATAAGAACAAAAGAAGAAATGTCACTTTACTGTAGGAAAACTGAAAAATGGAGGGAGAAAGCAAGAGGGAGAAGGTCCAGGTGGGTCCATAGCAGGGGGTCCCCGGGACCTGGCGTGTCTGTGACTGAACACTCCGGTCACCCTATAGGCAGGAGTTGGAGGCACGGGGGAGGCCAGGCAGCGCTAGCTGAGCTCTGTGCCTGGATGGTCACCCCCTCCACCCTCACTCCCGAAGACACACCTGTAGGAATAGAGCTTGTAGGTCCTATTAAAAATCTGCAGTGATGTCAGGTAGCCGGGTGGGGAGGTCCGAAGGGTGTCCTGGGGAAGAACATGAGGGTTACTCCCCTTCCTGCTGGCCTTTCTAGAAAACTGTCCCCAACTCCCTCAACTTGTTTCAAAGCACAAGGATATTCACAGATGATTCAATTAAAATAGCTGTTCATTAAGCCAAGTTAAGCTTTTCATTGGGGCAAGAATAAAAACGAAACATCCGAAAAGTAGGTTTCTCCTTTTTATGAATAACATTAACTGATTCTGACAAATATGGCCCAACCAAGACAATGATGAGTAAATTTCATAAGTGCTCTTCTGCTGAAAACTAAAGCTAATAATATGAAAAATGGTGGAGGAGGAGGGTACTGTTAGGGTGGGAAGGAGAGGGCCCACTTCACATTCTCTGGCCCAAGGGGTTCCAGGTAGTACATACTCCATCACCCCCCACATTTTCCATTTTTTCAGGGAGCGTTAAATCAAACCAAGCAGCGTTAACTGAATGGATCTGGCCCTCAGGAGAGGACCTGACGGCCTGGGCCCAGAGCCACCTGGTCTCTGGGCCTCCCCGGGGAGGGAACCTGGGAGGGTGGGACCCCCGCAGGGGCTGGTTACCTCAACTCTCGGAAGGAAGGTGATCTGAGTGGACCCTCCGCCCAAATCCAGCATGCCCACACTGCTGCTTCCTGAGGATTTCAAACTGCCTGGAGCACAGGAGGAGAAACCAACCCAGCACTGTCACGTTAGTAAACAGATGAGTACTGAAAAGGAAGGGGAGGTTAGAAGCCAGGCCCTTCAGTGGAAACTAAAACAGAAGCAGCGGCGGCTATTTGAAACTCTCCACGTAAAGACGCACCGTGTTTAAGAGACATGAACAATGGCTCTACCGGCTGTGGCAGAGATGCTGGGCCGGCCACACCTGCTGCTCCTGCTCAGAGACGCTGACTTCCCCGATACCCCAACAGGCCCCAGCCATGCCCCCCTCTCCCCACCCCAGCTCAGAGGCTAGGCTCCTGATGTGTCACTTAACAGGGTTCTCCATTCCCCAAGGGGCGAGGAAACGGCTTTCTTTTCTAGATAGGTGTCAGCCGCACTGGTCTTTCCATCATTTTACAGAGGGGCAAAACTCCACGGGTGCTGATTAATCTCAGAAAAGTAACTCCTTGCTGCCTGGTTCCAAGAACAGAGGTTTCTGCTCCCTGTTCTGCCTGCTGTCGAGGAATTCAGTTAGAAGGTGATTAGCATGTACATCATGTTTAATATTCGAAGTGACCAGTTGTATTCCTGACTTCCCAGAAATGAGAGGACAGGGCCCCGGCGGCTGCTGCTGCAGGAGGAGGGTAGCGCGCGCTGGGGGAACCACTGGGACTGGGGAGAGGAGAGCACCCCTTCCTGGGCACATACGTCTGTGAACTCAATGCCTGCCCTGCCAAGCCAGGCGGACACCCCACCCTTTCCAACTACCTACTCTGAGCCAGAACTTGGCAAAACCCCGAGGGGGTATTTTAAAGAGTAGAAACGAGGCCCCTGCTCTCAAGAATGGGGTCTGAACTGTTAGCCTCCATGATGAAGTGGTTGTACCTGTTAGGAAGTTGACGGTGATCCAGGCTGAAATGCCTACGAGAGAGTTACAAAGAGCATTTGAGTCACGCGAGGTGCTGTGGACAACATACGGACGCAGATGCTACCTTTAGGTTTCAGGAGCGCACACTGACCACTTCCTCACTAGCCCCCGCCTTCAGATCAGGGACAGAGGGAAGACTGAGTCATGCCATGCAGTGGCTTCTGGCAGACAGTTTGAGGAGGTACCATCCTAAAAAACTAGAATGCTCTGCCAAATGTCACATCTCTCACTCCTTTATCAAGTTCCTCTTTTTGGAAGAGGCTAAAAGAGAACCAAACGTCCCCTTTCCCTCCCCATACAAACAAACTCTTACAGTCGTATTTAAAGCCAGGGGCTGGTGAGGAACCTTACTAAGTGTATCTTAGGATAAAAAATGCAACAGTAACACTGGAAACATGGTAGTAATTGGGCGTTCTCTTTAAATGTTCTTAAAATGGAAAGAATGATTATTTTCAGAAACTTCATCTGTGCTAGTCAAGGTGAGAATCTAATACTGGCTCCAAGAGGCCCTCGGAGACAGTTAAACTGCGAACTGGAATGGGATGGTCGCTCAGTCCTGTCCATCCGTGCATCTGACCCGGAGAGAGCTGAGTGCTCCCAGCGGCTCTGAGTACGGCCGCCTCACCCTGAGAGCCTCCTCGCACAGAACGCTCTGGCAACTCTACCTTCATCGGTTCCGTTCATGATGGAAACACAGTCGTCCCCTACAAGGAAAGGTGATGCCTTAAACACTTCCTTCACCTAGATGTAAAGAGAGACACGTCTTTATCCTCCAAAATCTAAATTCACAGTCCCGATCAGACTATCTTCCAGCAGGGGGTCTCAAAACACCAGAGGTGTCCGCTGCTGCTGCTGCAAAGTAGCGAAGCTCAGGTTCTGTATTCAGCTTTATGATGCTCTGCCAGCGCTTTCCTTGTTAATCTATTCCCTGGGCTAGGGATGCAGATGCTGCCCTGGAGAGCCCTGTGCTGACGCAGATGCTGCCGGGGAGAGCCTGCCCTAAGGCACTCTGGTCTGGAAGGCTCTGGGGTGCACTGACTCTGCTGGGCCCCAAAATGCTGCCTTGCTTTAGGATGGGGGATGAAGGGGCAGGAAGCCCTCTAAGGCAGAGCTCAGACCTGGGACCCCGTATGGCTTGGAGATGAGCTGGGAGAGGGAGGCAAAGGCAGTGAGCAGCTCCATTTGAGGTGTTTCCTTATCCATTTTTTTTTTTTATCAAGTATTGACACACAGGCACTTAAATACATCTGGTACACCCCAAATGCAGTGGTGTCCCATAATCCTACTTGAGTGCATAATTTATAAGTGATCTGGACGGATGTGCAACCACCCATCGTTCAGCAGCTGGTTTAGAAATAGTATAGAGGACCGGGAGGACCATTCTGCATAGAACAGTTTTCCTGATTTGGCTGATGAAAGCAACCTCCAAGCATCTGTTAAAGAGGGGTTCCAGGGCCCCCTGCATGGGTGGTGCAGGGCCTGGGGACACGCCTGGCCACATGAGAGCCAGGAAGAAGCTCAGGGTCTCCGCAGAAGGTACACCTGAGTCTCAGCCTGGGAGCAGGACTGGCTCCCATGAGAACAACAGGCTGGAGCCGAGATGTCAGGAACTTGGTTCCCACAGCCTTTGAATGAATCACCAAGCTCTTGGGTGACAGCCCTTCAAAAGCAGAATGAATTTTTAAAGCAAAGTTGTTCTTATGATAAAAACAGGTTTATGCTAGAAAACACCAGCAGTTTTAAATGTCAGGAGGAAGCCAATGTCATTCACTCTAATAACAATTCAGCGTTTCTCGCTTCAGGAAGCACCCCACGGCCTGACCACTTGGACACTGGCTGCATGTTTGGTGTTTTCAGTTACTGTAAGCCACCCTCACGAAGGAAAGGGGCAAGATCACCTTTTGTAGTAAATTCTGAGCCTTTTCTCCTGGTAGCAGACGTAAGCCAGCGGTAGCCTTGAGCACCAATGGGGTGGCCTTCCAGAAATCAAAAGGAATTTCTTGTTTAGCAACATCCAGCAATTCCTGAATACCCGGAGTGCTCTGTGAACGGGTAAAACAGGGTCTGTCAACAGCGTACACTCACAGATGCTCCCTCACTCTTTGGTTTTTATTAACTTATAAATACATCATTTCAAATTTTCCAAATCAGCATAAAACAGCAACTGAAGTGGTGCTGGCGGGTGTGTGGGGCACAAGGACCAGGAAAGCACAGAGAAATGTCCTTGGCGGAACGTCACAGGACGAGGCACACGAAAGGGGATCCTGTTCTACACGCCTGGCCACCAAAACCCTCACCCGGCGACCTCAGACGAGTGTGACTCCCCTGGACATCACGAGCAAATTCTGGGGTCGCTCAGAGTGCTAAAACCCATGAATAATTACACCGAGGGGTCATTGTCACCTGGGGGAATGCTTGATCCACATACTGGATAAGGCCCTGTGTCTGCGGGGACGGGTCGGGGAAAGACTTTGGTAAAACATTGCTGGCATGTTAGCCGGCACAATGCCATGCGGGCAATTTGGCAAGGTGTGTGCAAGGGAAAAACACACCCTTTTTACTAAGAGGCCCCACTCTAAGAATTCATTAGAGAGCGCTCTTTGCACATGTGGGTAATGAAGTGTATAGAACGTGACAAACAGCAGCCCTTCTTATACTGTTAAGATCAGAAGACTGGCCATGATCGAAACGTCCTTCAGGCGGGACTGATTCTGTAAAGTCACTGTGCACACATAACTGCAATACCGTTCAGCCAGGAAAACCAGGGCAGCTCTTCCCATACTCAGAGAGCAAACGATCGCCAAGTAGTACTGTTTAAAGACAAAGCCAAGTGCGCAGCAATGTGAGTGCCCCCCCCACTGAGTATGTAAAAGAAAAAGGAGGGGAGAATACCGATGTATTTGCTGTTAGCCACATAAATCTGCTCTTGAAGGATAGCAGGAAACCAAGGACACTGGGAAGCTTCTCCCACTCGAATGGGTGTTGCCTACTGAAATAAGTAAGGGTTTAAAAGCCCGGAGCTTACTCTAGATATCTAATTTAATCAGGTTTGACCTACGTTCACGCTAGAATCACTAATTTTGATTTTATTTGTTTGTTTTTTTAACCAAACTATAGGAAAGGAAGGCTATGACTTCACTGTCAGAGATCAGGAACCATCTGTGGACAAGAATGACATATTAGCTTTTGATCTGAGACATGCTTGAACCAAAAAAGGAACTCACAGCTATACTGGTGACTAGTTTCACGAGAGCCTTCGTGAAAAGACAAGTGTCCTGCATTACTGCAGTTGTCAGTTTTAAGGACTTTAGAAGCATAAATGCTACAAGCTTACAAAAATCATTGACAGCTTAAATTCCTTTTATACTTACCTGTTTTGTGGATTTTGCATAATACATCTTTAACTTTTTGTTTTAGTCAATGTTTGTCATCTTTAATCAGAAACTAAAACAATGAAAATATTAAGTTTTCAAAGAATGCTTTTTGTAAGTTTGTAGCATTTGTGCTTTTAAAATGCATCCAGACCTCTGGTGGCCTGTGGGCTGGTCGTAGGAAGTGTCTGGGAGGGCCAGGGTGTGTGTGGGAGAGAGGGAGGTGCGGGCCCTTATGCATTGTACCAGTTTCCTCTATTTTCTGACCAGACGAAACATATGAAATGTCCCCGGACAGCACCATCAGAGATGCTATTTTGTGAAGGTGGCCGACTGCACTCGGGGAGGAAAGCTGGCTTTAACAAATCACAGTTAGAAGACAAATGTGATGAACAAACAGACGAGAGAAAACTACCTTTTCAACGTCGTCAGCATAAGCAGAAAGACCTGGCTGCAGTGCTTTGAAGGTTTCATGGGTCAAGGTGGGAGTCTCTGAGGAAAAAACATTTATTAAAAAAGGTACAGCTATGAATGTATAGAAATATGAATTTACAAATATATAAATCTATACGACTGGGATTAGCCACACGTTTAAAGGCCAATCTAAAAACAGATAGGTCCCAGAGGGACAGGAGCCCTGTCCATGATTCTCATCTAAATTCTGACACTAGTTTGGCTAAACAAGATGGGGAATATTATACCTAACGGTTTGGCCAGAACTTTACTTTTAAAATAAAAAAATAACTTTATTCAGGTATAATTTGCATACAAAAAACTCCATTTAAGGTTAATTCTTGTTGATTCAATAAATAGAGGAGCAGGGCCAGATGATTTTGCAGTTTTTCAAACTGCAAAAATGAAAGTCATTTCCTCGATTCTGGGGTGGATGCATTATGGTATTCTAAAAATATCTGCTTTCTTCTGTTTTAAAAATTGACTGTTTTAAATATTTAGGAGGCTGGGCTCCTGCACACACAGCAGGGTGAGCATTCAGAGCACACCGTGGCCAAGGTATGCTGGTCTAAATTCAGACACGGAGACCCAGGAGGAAAAATCAGAAACAAAACTTTTGTAAGGATTAAATAATGGAATGTCGCTATTAATGGATTCCATGCAGACATGTGTAGTCTTAAACTCAGCTCCAAAACCATTTTTGGAGGTAGAGAGGACCAGCATATAAATATGTATTTAACTTGCAAGAAGTTTAGAAACAACGCAGATGAAAAGTAAATAAAGTATCCATGATGGCTTTGGAGGGCTACTCAGGGTGTCTGCATCACCTGCTCAGTTAAATGCACAAATGGCATCGACTCAAAAGGCATTGAAAGTGAGCAAAGAAGCAGAGTAGAGAGGAGAGGACCCCGGCTTGACCAGTG
>NW_006284956.1:317230-328228 GCF_000327345.1 Myotis davidii
TGTGGGGGGGGCTGGGCGTGGCAGGGTCTCCCTATAGGAGAAGCAGGTGAGTGGCGATGCCTAAGCCCCGCCTTTGGGAAGCAAAGCTCACAGGCTCTGGCTCCAGCTCCACGCTCACTGCTGAGGCCATGGCCCCACTGGCAGCTCTGTGTTGGGCTGGGTTCTGGGTTTTTCCAATTATCTGACTGTCCTAGACTCCTAGCTCCACTGGCCTGAATCTGGGGTTACTTCCTGACTTAAATTCACTAATACGATGTCTGGCCTAAGTCATGGTCCCAGCCACTTGACACGCCTGTGCATGCTGGGAGGGGACAGGCCACCAAACACCCTCTGGGATCTCAGGTGCCCTTAGCTGGTAACCAGATGCTGGTACAAGTAAGAATATGCTGGGACTCCTGGGAAATGTAGAGTCCTGGGTGCCAAGCCACACTGAGTCAGCATCACTGGGACACTGCCTTTTTGACAAGCTCCCAGGTGAGTCTAAAACAGGGAGTCTAGCCCATACCCTGAGAAACCACTGCCTTTAGGCAGCGGGGTGGAGGGGGCGGGACCCCAAGAGCTCAGCTGGGAGAGGAGAAAACGCAGCATGCAGCAGGGCTTTCTGCTGGGCGGGATACCTCCAGGCTGCCAGGTGAGTTGAAAGATATGCACTCGGGTCCCAGTGCTTCCCGCGTCAAACATGATGCCATAGAAGACCTTGTGACCATGCGCCGTCGTCCCCGGGACGTCCCGAGTCTGGTGGCCCCGGTGGGCCCCTGAGGCTGCCTCCGTGATGCTGAAGAAGGCCTGGGTGGCGAAGACCCAGTGCCACTTGATGTAGGCGATGTAGATGAACAGGCACACGAACAGGCCCAGCGGGTACGCCACCTTCATCATCTTCAGGTTCCCATTATTTGGTATTTTTCTCATTTCTTTGTCTGTGAGGACTGTGTGCTGGCAGAACGGGAGAGAGGCAGGAAAAACACATCAGGCTTCGAACTTCCAGGACAAGTCGGAAATCCCTGTGCTCGGGGACAAACATGGAACCCGAACCTGGGCTGCGTTTTCTCCTGTGAATCAGAAGCTCCACTTGATTCTCAAAATGGTTCTGGAAGATGTGATCCCTGTTTTACAGAAGAGGAGCTGAGTTTTATAAGACTAGGTGAGTTGTCCAAGGTTGTAGGTCCTGCAGGCGCTGACCTGGGGCACAGACCCACATCCTGAGCAAGCTTCCCTCTAAGTCAGTGGTTCTCAACCTTCCTAATGACATGACCCTTTAATACAGTTCCTCATGTTGTGGTGACCCCCAACCATAAAATTATTTCCGTTGCTACTTCATAACTGTAATTTTGCTACTGTTATGAATCGTCATGTAAATATCTGATATGCAGGATGTATTTTCATTGTTACAAATTGAACATAATTAAAGCATAGTGATTAATCACAAAAACAATATGTAATTATATATGTGTTTTCCGATGGTCTTAGGCGACCCCTGTGAAAGGGTCGTTCGACCCCCAAAGGGGTCGCGACCCACACGTTGGCGACCCACAAGTTGAGAACTGCTACTCTAAGTGCTGTTCCAGACAAATAGCTTTGGGACTCATTATATTTTATTTTTTTAAATATATTTTTATTGATTTCAGAGAGGAAGGGAGAGGCAGAGAGAAATAGAAACATCAATGATGAGAGGGAATCATTGATTGGCTGCCTCCTCCAAGTTGGCTGCCTCATTCTATTTTAAAAAGTCATGTATAAATGATGTCCCAGAACCTTTCAAGGTAACAGGAACATGTATCCAATTCGTTCTTCCACTTTTTCTCCCACACAGTAATTTACTTTTCAAAAGGGTTAAAATCTTGCCCTTTGGGAACTGAGAGCCCCAGACAAATTAGGGAATATGCTTGTTTTTGTTTTCCTGGAAAACCCACAGCACATACTTCTTTTTATTCATGTAGCATATTCCTGCCAAAGAGGAAATCATGTCTGTGTGCTTTCAAAGACTTTGGAAGTTTTACCTGGGTAGTGAAATAAACTAATTCAGTACCATTAACTGTGGTTCAATGCACCCCAAATGAAGCATGTGTTCAAGTTTCATTAGCAGCTTCTAGTGCAAGGCACCACGTGGGAACCTGACACTTCGGAGGACAGAAAGTGAGGTGCCTCCCTCTCAAGGCTCCTGTGCCCTCAGGCAAAATCTACCATCTGTCCATCATTCTCTGCCAGTTTCTGTAAAAGGAATGGAAATTCCTAGGGGAAAGGGAAATGCCGGGTTGAAAGCAGAATGTGGGTGTAGGCTGCCCGCAGTAGTGTGTGACCGTGGGCAAGTTACCCCCTTGTGTGGGGCTGGTCTCGGGAAAGCTGCCTCGTCCTGCTGTTTCAGGACACAGAGATGTGTAATGTGCTCATAACAGGATACAGAGAACACAGATATGAATGCCGGCTCTGCAGAAGGGAGGAAGGAACCAGGGATGGGAGGGTAAGAGTGCTGGAGGGCGGGGGACTGCACTGTCTGGGGATGGGAAAAGTGGGGGCCAGGGCCATAGTGCAGGAGGCAAGCCTACAGTGGCCTTCATGCCAACCTCGAGTCTGTCTCAGTGGAACCTTGGTTCTCAAACTTAATTCGTTCCAGAAGGCTGTTTGAGAAGCGATTTGTTCAAAAACTGGAACATTTCTCCCCATTGGAAATAATGTAAATTGAATGAATTCGTTCCAGACCCCCAAATGATTCTGTTTCAACCTTTCTTATATATAATACATGTCTAATACAGTACTGTTTAATCTGTAAACAAACACTTATTTTCTTAAATTTTCCTACCAGCCTTGAACGAATCAATTTTTTAAAAATATTTTATTGATTTTTTACAGAGAGGAAGGGAGAGGGATAGAGAGTTAAAAACATCAATGAGAGAGAAACATCTATCAGCTGCTGCCTCCTGCATACCTCCTACTGGGGATGTGCCTGCAACCAAGGTACATGTCCTTGACTGGAATCAAACCTAGGATCTTTTAGTCTGCAGGCCGATGCTCTATCCACTGAGCCAAACCGGTTAGGGCTGAATGAATCACTTTTAACACTAGGGGTGTCTCTCAGGAAGTCAGCATGCAGCATATTCGCTTTTTCATTTATCATACCTCCAAATGCTGTCACCAGCTAACTGCTTTTCCTTTATCCAAATCAACAACAGTTTTGTTTTTTTTTAACCTCTTTAATTGCCTATGATCACTGTTTCTTTCACACTCTTAGCAACATTAGCACTCTTGATGGCCTCTTTTTGTTTTAAAATTGTAGTAACTACCATTTTGCCAGCAACAAAAGCAGCATGTATATGGGAGAACTGAAAATAGCACACACAGAAACCCAGGGAAGATACATGCTCAGAAAAAATTCTAAGAACAGCTTAAGGACCCCCCCCCCCCCCGCGGACCTTATGGCTCAGACACATCCTGCTAATTAGTGAAGGTCTTTCATGGCACCGAGCAAAGACAGGAAATCGGCTATTTTTCAAATGCTGAATTTTTCAAAAAGAAAAAAAATCACAAGGCATACAAAGACATAGGAAAATATGGCCCACTTAAAGAAACTGGTATAAAACATCCCTGAGGAAAAACAGGCATAGGATGTACTAGATAAAGACTTTAAAACAGCTCATTAAATATGTTGAAAGAGGTAAAGAAAACCCAAAGAACTAAAAAAAGTATTAGGAAAACAATATAAGACAACAAAATGAGAACATCAACATAAAGATACAAATTGTAAAAAGAAATCAAACTCCAGGTCCCTAAACCAAGGGTCCCAGTACCAGGAAGAGAAGTCCCCATAACTTCTAGCTGTAAAAACCAGCGGGGACTGAAGCTGAGGGAGACAGAGAAGTGCTGGAGTCCCAGGAAGTTCCTCTTAAAAGGCCCATGCACAGACTTACATGGACTCACTCCCTGTGAGCTCCAGCACTAGGGCAGCAGCTTGAAAGGCACCAGAGACATATGAGGAGGAACAAAACTGTCAGGCATCAGGGTGAGAGCTGGTGGGGTGGGGGGTAGCTTTCTCCCAGGCAGAAGTGATGGCAGAGGCCACTGTTCCTTAGCTGAGGCCTGCCCCCCCCCCCCAACAGGCAGGTGGGTGCCATATCTGAGACTCCATCAACCTGGCTTACACTGTTTGCCCTGCCCTGGTGATTCCCTGATTCCTCACCCCACCCAACTTTCAGGCCCACCCAAGCTATTTCCAGTGGCTTCTATATGAATGGTCTGTCTTGGCACTAGTTTCAGATTTTCCTAAAATCCCTTAAACAAGCAGCATCTGGTCCCAGTGTGCCCTCTACCACTTGCTAAATGGCCCCAGGCCCAGCATTAGCAGCAACCAGCCTTGGTTCACAGCTTGGCCTGGCCTGGGCACTTCCAAGCCCAACATAAGGAGCAGCCATCTGCATATGGCTTTGTAGCTCATGCCTGGTGGCCCCAGACAAAACACAGGTGGTGGCTGACCTCGCCTGCACCTCCTGGGAGGTCTGAGAGCCAGCACACCCAGTGGACAGCTTCAAACCACTTCTATGTACCACCACCCAACCACCTCCACAAGTGACACACTCAAGGGGCAGACTATGTGGGCAGCAGAGGCCTGCTAAAGTAAGTCCTGCTCTGCGGGGTGGGCCCCTGCACAGCTGATTCTCCACAGTGGTTGGAGGTCAGTGGTTGCAGCCAGTCTTTTCAGCTGATCAGCCTGGGGGTAGTCCCTCCTATTGACACGCCAACAGCAATGAAGGCTCAACTATAAGAGGAGGGTGTACATATCCCATGGGGGAAGGGCGGTCTGCACCTCAAGTGCCCAGCTTGGGTGATCAGGGAGGCTGTGCCACTGGACCCTATAGGACACCTACTGGTATTACATTAGGCCACTCTACCAAGCCTGGGAGACATAGCAGCTCTACCTAAACATAGAAACAAACACAGGGAGGCTGTCAAAATGAAGAGACAAAGAAACACATCCCAAATAAAGAACAGAACAAAATTCCTGAAAAAGAGCTAAACAAAATGGAGACAAGCAACCTACTAGATGCAGAGTTCAAAACACTGAACTTAGTGAACTTCAATAGCATAAGAAAAGACCAGTCAGAAATTAAGGACACACTAACTGGAATAATGATTTTTAAAAACAACAACAACAAAAATACAAAAGTAAAATGGAAAAAGATTCCATGAAAATAGTAGTCAAAAGAGAGTAGTGATGGCTATACCATATCAGACAAAATAGACTTTAAGTCAAAAACTGTCATAAAAGACGAACATTATATAATGATTAAAGGGCCAGTTCAACAAGAAGATAAAAATTATAAACATATACACCAGAGCTCTTACATATATGACACAAACATAGAATTGAAAGAAGTAAACAGCTATATAATAATAGTAGGAAACTTCAATGTCTCATTTTCAAGAAAGGACAGAAAAAAATCAATCAACAAGAAAATAGAGGATTGCCCTAACCGGTTTGGCTCAGTGGATAGAGCATCAGCCTGGGGACTCAAGGGTCCAGGTTCGATTCTGGTCAAGGGCATGTACCTTGGTTGCGGGCACATCCCCAGTGGAGGGTGTGCAGGAGGCAGCTGATTGGTGCTTCTCTCTCATCGGTATTTCTAATTCTCTATCCCTCTCCCTTCCACTCTGTAAAAAAAATCAATAAAAATATATTTTAAAAAAAGAAAATAGAGGATTTGAACAAAATTATAGTCCAACTGGATCTGACATATACAGAGCACTCTACCCAACAAAGGAATACACATTTATCTCAAGAACACATGGTACATTCTCCAGGATAAATAAGATGCTAAGCTACAAAATACATCTTAAGTTAAAAAAGATAAAAATTAAACAAAGTATCTTTTCTGATCACAACTAGAAATCAAAAGCAGAAGAAAAACTAGAAAATTCCTAAATACGTGGAAATTAAATAGCACATTCTTAAAGAACAAATGGGTCAAAGAAGAAATCAGAAGAGAATTTAGAAACTATCTTGTGATAAGCGAAAATGAAAACACAATATACCAAAACTTATGAGATACAGTGCTAACAGGGAAGTTTACAGCTGTAATTGCTTATATCAAGAGAGAAGAAAGATCTCAAACCAACAACCTAACTTTGCACCTTAGGGAACCAGATAAAGAACAAACTAAACACAAAGCTAGAAGGAGGAAAACAAAAATTAGAGCAGGATAAATAAAATAGGGAATGGGAAAAACATAGAGAACTCCTTGAACCCAAGAGCTGGTTCTTGGCAAAGACCAAAATAACACAAAATTTTAGTTAGACTAAGAAATAAGGAAAGAAGATTCAAATAACTAAAATCAGGAATAAAAAAGAAATCACTACTATTGATTTTATAGAATAAAAATGATTATAAGAGAGTACTATGCACAACTGGATGCCAATAAATTGGATAACCTGGACGAACTGGACAAATTCCTTTAATGGCTTTGAGGTAAGACAGGTAACCTGAGTTCTGTGATGTAGGGTTGAAGGCAGTGGTAGGGAAGGAAAATGAAGAGGGCTGGGCCTGCCTATTGTATCAAATTCAAACTGTTTTACTCTCTCAACAAAGGCAGCAGGTCATGTCTTGAGATTTTTCCTGCCTCAGATATTGTTTCTTTTAGCATCCTTTTCCTTCGGTCCTTCCTCCACAATGGCATCCTCTTCCTTTGGCTCCTTCCTCACAACTCTGCAAAACCTACTCGGAATGCTTACTGCCACTCTGAACCCTGGCAGCTGGAGGCTCCTCCCTCGGGCTCCTTGGTGCTCTGCACACTTCCCCTTCCTGGGTAAGCTGTAGGTGGAGTGCCTCTCTTTCTTCTGGTTGGACAGCACGTCTCTAGCTGTTCATCCCGGATCTCCAACTCTGGCACAAGGCCAGAGTCCAGCAGCTGCTCAGCCAACACTTGCTGGTAAAGGAGGCTAGCTAACAGCTTAGCAATTCACGGAGACAGAACAGGCAGTCAAGGAAAGATGGAGGGACAGAAGCTGCTCTAGGACCTGGGTGATAGCCACCCTCTGTAGTAGGCCATTGAGGAGGGGGCTGTTACCGGGACACAGAAGTGACCAGGTTTTTTACATGCTGAGTTTGAAATGACAGCAGGACATCAGTCAGATATGGAACTGCTCTGCGAGAGATGACAGGATTGGGTTGGGCCTGGGGAGTTATCTGCATTAAGGGGATGTTAGCTGCGCTCAGGAGTGAAGTCAGCAACAGAGAAGACCCAGGCATGAGTGGAGGCTGAGACACAACCTGGGCAATGCCCTCTCATAGGCCTCCTTTTGTTATATAACCTGAAGTTCCCATTGCTAAATGATCATTAAAAAAATATTTATAGAAAAAGTTCTAAAGCAGCTATTTCCAAGGATGAACAGTGAGGGTACAAAAGCAATCCCCTACAAATGCGAAAGTGTTTTGTAAAATCCATTTACATAACCAAGTTTTATCATGTTCTATGTTAGTCTAAGAACTAGGTTCTACATGATCAGATGAACAAGTGATACATTTCGAGGAAAAGGTTGCTCTTAATTAAAGTTGTCTACCTGTTAAAAAAACACCTTTACATATGCTCCATCTTATTATCAGAGGCCTACAAGGCTGGCACTTATCTCACACAACATAACCTGGAACCACAGGTTAACACATGGTGAGGCACAGACAAAATTTCCTGGCTTCCAATAAAATGTGCTTCACCACTCCCCTTTCCCTATTAATACAAGACTACTTTAGACAACAACAACAAAAAAACACACACACATGAAATCACATACACATAGTAATCATTTAAGTTACACACCATAAGTTCAGGGTGACGCAAACAGAGTCCAAATAGAATGTTGTAGGAACAAAGAGCCAGGAACAGCCGGGCCCATGGGCACCTGCAAGCTCCTGAAGCCAAACCCAAAAGCCAATTTCATTCCACTGGGCTAAGGTGTTTGTCTGGAGCCAAGACACCTGCAGGAGAGGCCAATCGCACTTCCCACTAGTACTGCAGTGCAAATGTGTGGATCAGGCCTCCCCAGAGGCGCACCGAGGAAAATAATTCAACTTTAGTTTTGTTCTGTGAAGGGGAGTTTAGAAAGTAAGGCAGTAAGGAACATGGAGCCGGCCGGCGGATGAGGCAAGGTGTTTGGTGCACAAAAGCAAACAGAAAGCTTTGACTGAGTGACCCTTGCTCCCAGCTGGCTCCCGCTGGGGGCCACCCTTTGTCAGGGCAGCCTGGGGTCAGACAGGAGAATCTGGGTGTGGAGCAGAGGTGCCTGCCCCGTGCCTGGCTAGGTTTCTGGGGACAGCAGATGGGCTCTTAGAAATACAAAGTCTATCTGATTTGGATGGTGGCCACCTAATCTGTTGGCCAGTTCCTTCAAGGTTTTTATTAAAGTACACAAAACAGCCACGTGCGCAAATGACTGCCACATATACTGAAAACGTATCCAACATCAGAGTATGTTAGCAAACCACTACTTATTCTCCTGGTAGGTTTAAAAGGGATGTGTCTCCCCTTTTCTGCAAAAAAACTGTACATGAATCAGCCCCGTCAATACCACCTGTTGTTTCCTTTTCATAGGACACAGTGGGCGGGAGGCGCTTCCAGATCTCTTTACTGGACTGTCCACTTCTCTGGTTCTTCACGTAAGGCTCACGGAGGGAGATGGACACACAGCATATTAGCCAAATGACACTTCCGAGGGCAGAAGTGGGGGAGAGCAAACCACTTTCTGGACCTGTTTCATTATGCTCGCTAGACTTCTCATGAACCTTGCTCATGCCATGGCAATGCCAACAGGATGTGTCCCGAGGGTGGAGGATGTGTGGGTGCCTGGAGGACGCTGGAACGGCCTAGGTTACTTCCGGGTGGCTGGTTCCTTTGGGCCGACACCCAGAATGCGGGGCTGTGTCCACAATAATCTACAGAGCTATGCTGGCTTCTCTACAAGCCTTAAAACCATGCTGCAGCTTCTAGCGGCACTTAAACTAAAACTCATCCATCCTTCCAAGTTCCCCTGCCCATCTCCCTCCCCTCATCTGCAGTCTCCTGGTGGCTCACTGCTCTCCACTGAACAGAGTCCAGCCTGGTGTCCAGCTCTGTCCAGCTCTGGGCCTCTTCCTCCCACAGCCTGGTGCGCTCTTGGCTCACGGGTCCGCTCAGGCAGAACCACTCTCACCAGCTCATAAGCTCATCTGGTCACTCTTCCAACGTCAGAGGTCACTGTCCTCACACCCTCAGTATTGTATGAATGGCAGAACCTCCCGGGTTCCCTGGCTTAGCAGCTGGGCTGTGAGGCCCAGGAGGGAGGGGGCCTGCCTGTCCTTCCCCTAATTTAAATGTGTCTACCGGTTAAACAAATACCTCCCCAGGTGCTGTGTCCATTACCAGAAGCCCACAGGGTGCTGCACCTGCACAGGGCTGGGAGGAGGGACAGCAAACGCTGGCTGAATGAATGAATGAATGCAGCAGGGGTGCCGGAACTGACTGCGCCCCTCAGGGGCCCCCGAAGTTCAGAGTCCAGGGACAACTGCGGGAGCTGGGGCAGGAGGGCGGACCCGTGCGCGAGGGACTCCCAGGCCACCTCCCGGCGCTGCCGCTGAAGACCCTGTGGCCCCGCCCGGAGGCCCAAGTGCTGCCAGCTCCCCGCAGCCCCGCCAGCCCGCACCCACCCCAGGTCCCCCGCTTACCCTGCAAGGGCCCCTCTGTCCCACCCGCAGAGGGAGGTGACGTTCCCGGGGAGGGGGCGGAGGGGTGACAGAGGGTGCCGCTCAGCTCTCCCACCCCGGAGGCCGGCGTCACCTCGCCTTCCACACACAAGCGGCAGCGAACCCGCGGATCCCGGGGCCTGGGCCCCGCCCACTTTCACGCCACGTTCCTGCTGGGCGGGGCGTAGCGGGACCAGTGCGCATGCGTGGAGTCGAGGCGGGTCTCTCGGGGCCCCGTTGCGCAGGCGCAGTGATCTTTCCCACGCGGGTTGATAGGCTGATTCTTTGCAGCTTGAGCCTGGCTGGTGTCCCCACAGATCTGGGGTCTCGGACCCTTTGGCGCTCCCCCGCCCAACCCTTTACACACACACCACACCGAGCCCTAGCAAGGCTCTTCCCGTCGGATTCAGCTTCTGATCCAGCTTCGTCGTTTTACACTCCCACAGTAATATATAGGAGTGTGCGTTTCTCTACATTTTTAGTTACAGTAGAGTCTTTCCAAACCTTTGGATTATTGCCAATCCAATTGTTACAAAAATTCTATCTCATTTACAGTTTTAATTTATATTTATTCTAATATTTTGAAATGCCTTTTCATGGTCACTGTTAAGAGTTTCTAGAATTTTTCACTTTGGTTGACACAGGCTTTTGCATATGCTATTGATGTTTGGAAAGCTCTTCCCCCAGGTCTTTCCTTAGTAAATTGCTATGGTCTGAATGTTTGTGTCCCCCCAAATTCATATGTTGAAATCCTACCACGCAAGGTGGGTGAGGCCTCTGGAAGATGAATTGAGTTAATGTCTTTATCAAAGAGGATGTAGAGCGATCCCCTGCCCTTTCGTACATATGAGGGTGCCGTGAGATGACATGGCTCTGAGGAAGATGGCTCTTACCAGACACTGAATCTGCTGGCACCTTGATCTTGGACTTCCCAGCCTCCAAGACTGTAAGAAACAACTCAGCTATAAATAAAAAAAGGAAATCTTACCTTTTGAGACAGATGGGGATCTGGAGAGTATTGTGCTAAGTGAAATAATCCATCTATGTCAATGAAGTGTTAAAATCCCCTACTGTGACTATAATACTTTCAATCACTCCACTTCTGTCCATCAAGATTTGCTTTATATATTTAGGTGCTCTTATGTTGGGTGCATAAATGTCTACAAGGGTTATATACCCTTATTGCTCCCTTTATCATTATGTAGTGTCCTTTTTTGTCTCTTATTATAGCTTTTGTTTTTAAATATATACATATATATTTATTTATTGACAGTATTAAAAGTGTTCCCCATTTCCCCCCA
>NW_006284956.1:328351-335881 GCF_000327345.1 Myotis davidii
CTATATATATAAAAGGCAAAATAACCAACTGTAAGACCATACGACCGACTGACCAACCCACCAGTACATATGACGTGCACTGGTGATCTATATATATAAAAGGCTAATATGCAAAGTGTCCCCTTGGGAGTTCTACCAGGAGACTGGGAGTTTGATCACTTGCTATGACATGTGCTGACCCCCGGGGGGCAGCACAAAACGAAGGAAGGCCCCAGCCGGTAGCCAGCAGCTGAGAAAGGGAGGCCCCTGCCAGCAGCTGTAAGGCCCTATTTGGCCCTGATCCCTGGCCAGGCCTAGGGACCCTACCCATGCACAAATTTCATGCACCGGGCCTCTAGTTTAAAAATAAACGTTGACTTGTGCATGAGCGATACATATAAAGCTCTTGCTGCTGTCAATCACATGTGTTCTACAAGGGTTATATACCCTTATTGCTCCCTTTATCATTATGTAGTGTCCTTTTTTGTCTCTTATTATAGCTTTTGTTTTTAAATATATACATATATATTTATTTATTGACAGTATTAAAAGTGTTCCCCATTTCCCCCCACTTTTCCCCCATCCCCCATATGCCAACCCAGGCCTTCATCACACTATTGTCTGTGTCTATGGGTTATGCATACAAGTTCTTTGGTAAAAGAAAGCATTTTAAACATGTTCTTGACTTGCAAATTCAGGTTTAAAGTCTCACCAAAATATATATATATATAATCAGTGTTTGGGGAGAACAAATATACATCACTTCAAACTAGGTAAAATTAGACTGTGTTTTTAAAGCAACTTATTTCACTAAGACTGATTTCTTTTTCAGGTATGCCAAAGTCTTGATGACTACTTGACCATAAACAAGAGCACAAGCCCTTGTGCATGAGCGATACATATAAAGCTCTTGCTGCTGTCAATCACATGTGTTTTAATTTTATAATACTATATTATATATACTATTTTGACATGTAATTCTTTGCAGTAGCATAATTACTGCATGAATCTTTCTTCTAATTAATTTCCTTTCAATGTGCACAAATTGGACACTAGTAAGTATATAAGTTCTTTGGTTAATTTCTTCCTGTCACCCCTCCCCCCTGCCTCTGAGATCTGTCAGTCTGTTCCATGTATCTATGCCTCTGGACCTATTCTGTTCACCAGTTTATTTTAGATAAATAATTAGATTCTATATATTACTGAGATCATATGGCATTTGTCTTTCTCTGACTGGCTTATTCACTTAGCATATTAATCTCCAGATCCATCCATGCTGTCTTAAAAAGTAAATGATCCTTATTTTTTATAGTCACATAGTATTCTGAAAATGTACACAGCTTTTTTACCCCCTCATCTTCTAATGGGCACTGAGGATCCATGACTCTGGGCCTAATTTGTTTATCAGTTTATTTTGATCATTAGATTCCACATATAATTGAAATAATGTGATATTTTTCTTTCTCTGACTGGCTTATTTTGCTTAGCATAGTAATCTCCAGGTCCATCCATGCTGTTGCAAAGGGTAAAAGAAAGAGCCTTCTTTTTTATGGCCACATGGTATTCCACTATGTAAATGTACCACATTTTTTTTAGTCCATTCATTTACTGGATAATTGAAATTGGAAAGTGGGGGAATACTAAATCTAGATAGTCTTTTCAGTCTCCCAGTTCCCCTTCCTGTAGGCATCTACTATTACCAGCTTGTTTGTATTCGACAGAGGTATTTTTAGATACATAAGCATATATGCATATTTATAGGTTTGTTTCTGATATTTTTCAATCATAATAAAATGGCTCAACTTCAACCATATTTTTTTCAATAATTGTTGAATTCACATTTCTGGGAATATGTTTGGTGTCAGTCTATAGAAAGATCATCAGGTGGCAGTATACTACCAGAAGATGGGGGCTAGGAGGGCCTTTGCAAAAACTAAATAGCAACTGCACTTGGTTTTCCTATACTGGGGTAGCAATACTCATATCTGATAAAATAGACCTCAAGCCCTAACTGGTTTGGCTCAGTGGATAGAGCGTTGGCCTGAGGACTGAAGGGTCCCAGGGTGGATTCCGGTCAAGGGCATGTACCTTGGCTGTGGGCACATCTCCAGTGGGGGGTGTGCAGGCGGCAACTGATTGATGTTTCTCTCTCATTGATGTTTCTAACTCTCTATCTCTCTCCCTTACTCTCTGTAAAAAATCAATAAAATATATTTAAAAAAATAGACTTCAAAAGAAAGGCATAACAAGAGTCAAAAAAGGTCACTACATAATAATAAAGGGATTGATCCAGCAAGAGGATATAACCCTGCTAAAAATATATGCACCTAATGTAGGAGCACCTAGATATATGAAAACAATTTTGGTGGCTTTAAGGGAGAGATCAACAGCAATACAGTCATAGTAGGGAACTTTAACACCCCACTGTCAACAATGGGCATATCTTCCCAGACAAAATATCCACAAGGAAACAATGACTTAAATGACACACTAGACCAGATGGATGTAATTGATATCTACAGAACATTTCATTTCAAAGCAGCAGAATATACATTCTTCTCAAGTGCACATGGAACACTCTCAAAAAAAGACATGTCAGGACACAAAAGAAATCCAATAAATTAAGAATATTGAAATCATATCAAGCATCTCCTCTGACCAGAACAGCATGAAACTAGAAATAAACCACGGCAAAATATTTTTTTTTAAAAAAATTCAAACATGTGGAGGCTAAATAGCATGTTATTAAACAATGAATTAAACAGCAATGACATCAAGGAAGAAATCCAAAATTATCAGGAAACAAGCGAAAATGAACACACAACCACCCCAAATCTCTGGGACACAGTGAAAGCAGTCCTGAGAGGGAAGGTCATAGCTTAATAGGTCTACTTCAAGAAGCAAGAATAATCTCTACATCTAAAAGAACTAAAGAAAGAACAGCAGGAAAAGCCCAGAGTAAACAGAAGGAAGGAAATAATAAATATCAGAGCAGAAATAAATGACATAGAAACAACAACAACAAAAAAGTATACAAAAGATCAATGAAACCAAAAACTGATTCTTTGAAAAGATTAACAAGATTGATGAACTTTAACCTGACACATCAAGAAACTATGAGAGTGGACACCAATAAATGTAATCAGAGATGAAAGAGGAGAAGTAACAACAGACATCCCAGAAATACAAATGATTGTAAGAAAATATTATGAACAACAATATGCCAACAAAATAGACAACCTGAGCCCTAGCCAGTTTGGTTCAGTGGTAGAGTGTCAGCCCTCAGACTGAAGGTTCCCAGGTTCCATTCTGGCCAACAGCATGTACGTTGGTTGCAGGCTTGATCCCAGGCCCTGGTTGGGGTGCCTGCAGGAGGCAACCAATCAATATGTTTCTCTCACATTGATGTTTCTCTCTTACTCTTTCACCGTCTTTCTCTCTCCCTCCGCTCTCCCTGCAAATCAATGGAAAAATATCCTCGGGTGAGGATTAACAACAACAACAAAAATAGACACCCTGAGCAAAATGGACAAATTCCTAGAAACATACAGTCTGCCAAAACTGAACCAGGAAGAAGCAGAACACCTGAATAGACCAATAACAACGACTGAAATAGAAGCAGTAATAATAAAAAAAACTTCCTACTAACAAAAGCCCTGGACCAGATGGCTTCACAGGTCAATTTTTCAAAACATTCAAAGAAGAATTAACACCTATCATCCTCATACTATTCCAAAGAAATTCAAGAGGAGGGAAAATTGCCAAGCTATTTTTATGAGGCCTACAATATTCTAATAGCCAAACCAGATGAAGACACAGCAAAGAAAGAAAATTGTAGGCTAATACCCCTGACGACTATAAATGCTAAAATTCTCAACAAAATATTAGCAAAATAGATGTGACAATGCATTAAAAAAATCATACGCCATAATCAAATGGGATTTATTCTGGGGATGCAAGGTTTGTACAATCTCCATAAATCTCAGATATCTCTTGTAGCAATATTTTTGCCGATAATCTCCTAAGGGCAAGGGAAATAAAGGAAAAGATAAACAAGTGGGACTCCATCAAGCTAACAAGCTTCTACACAGCAAAAGAAACCATCAACAAAATGAAAAAGGGAACCCACTGCATGGGAGAACATATTTGCCAATGATACATTTCATAAAGGGTTAATTTCCAAATATATAGAAACTTATCTAACTCAACACCAGGAAGACAAAATGGGTGAAGGACCTAAGTAGATACTTCTCCAAAGAGGACATACAGATGGCCAACAACAGACATGAAAAAATGCTCAAGGTCACTAATCATCAGAGAGATGCAAATTAAAATCTCACACCTGCCAAAATGGCTGCCATTAATAAATCAACAAACAACAAGTGCTGGTGAGGATGTGGAGAAAAGAGAACCGAGTACACTGCTGGTTGGAATGAAGACTGGTGCAGCCACTGTGGAAAACAGTATGGAGTTTCCTACAATGATTAAAACTAAAACTGACTTTTGACTCAGCAATTCCACTTCTGGAAATTTGGCAATGGATTTTTAGATATGACATTGAAAGCACAGCTTCTCAATTCCTTGCTCACTCTCTTCTCCTTCAGGGTTGTTATGCTTCATGTTATCCCAAATGCTCTTAAACTATTCTCATTCAGAAAAGAAATTTTTTGCTGCTCTTATTGAGTATTTTTTGCTACTTTGTCTTCCACATCACTGATTCAATCTTCTGCTTTATCTAACCCACTGTTGATTTTTTTTTTTTTTAGTGTATTCTTTATTTCAGATATTGTATTCTTCATTTCTGAGTGGTTCTTTTTTATGGGTTCTATGTCCTTTTTAATGCTTATTGTCTCTTTGCTTCATCCATTCTTCCCTATGTTTTTTATCATCCTTGTTACTATTTTTTTTTTAACTCTGTATCTGATATATTGCTTACCTACATTTCTTTTAGTTCTTTTTCTGGGGATTTTTTTAAAAAAAATTGGGGGCATTTTTCTTTGTCTTTTCATCTTAGCTTCCTTTCTGTATTATTTCTGTGTATTGGGCAGATCTTCTATGTCTCTTATGTGAGTAGAGGGCTTTGCATAGGAATGGTCTCACCAGTCAGGTGAGCAAGGGAAGAATGGTTCCCTCCCTAGAGACAAACAACTCAGTGAGTCTCTGATTCTGGCGAGACATCCTCAGCAGCCCTAGCTCAACAAGGCATGCCCACAGGGAGCCCAGAGGGTGGGGCTTGCTAGTGGATCTCCAAAGGGGGGTGGGGTGGGTGCTGATCAGGCTTGTGTTAAGTCAGGGGAAGAGCCCTGAGCCACACAACTGTCTTTGAAACCACCCCGAGTCTGCCCAGACCTTTACACCAGGGACTCAGGCACTGAGTCCTCCACAGGGCGTGAGTTCACTCTTCAGGGTGGGGCGGCAGGGAGTGGGGAGGGTGTGATTATTGTATCCCCTCCACCCCCAGGTTAATGCATATGGAAGGAAGATGGCATCTGTGGGCAGTGTGGGAGAGGGACTCAGCACAGGGTCCCTTCAACTCTTTCCTGAGAGCCTCACAACCCAGTCTTTTCTCACATGACTCTAGTTTGCTCTGAGCCACCCTCCCTCAACTGAGGCCTAGGTGAATGTCTGTGAATGAGATTTTGTGTGCTAGCCCTTCAACATAGCACCTGGGTTTCTAGCAGACTCCCATCTGTCTCTGGTGGACAGAATCCCCATTGATTCTCAAAGTCACATGTTGTGTGGGCTCCTCTTCCTGGTTCTGGTGCTCTGAGCTGGGGAGCCCACTGTGGGGTTGAGACCATTGCAGCTGGGATATCCCTCTAGATCAGGGGTGGGCAAACTTTTTGACTCGAGGGCCACAGTGGGTTCTTAAACTGGACCGGAGGGCCGGAACAAAAGCATGAATGGAGAGTTTGTGTGAACTAATATAAATTCAAAGTAAACATCGTTACATAAAAGGGTTCGGTCTTTTTTTTTTTTTTTTTCAGTTTTATTCATTTCAAACTGGCCGGATCCGGCCTGAGGGCTGTACTTTGCCCACGGCTGCTCTAGATTCTCAGCCATAGCAAGTTGGTGTGGGGCCAGCTCTCTCTCTCTTTCTCTCTCTCTCTCTCTCTCTCTTTTTTTTTTTTTTTTTTTTTTTTTGCATCCCTGCCCTTCCTACCAGTCTCAATGTGGCTTCTCCTGTAAATGGTTATAAGACTTCTCTTCCACTAGTCTTCAGTGGTTAATCAGGTTGACTGGTGTTTATTTTGGTTGTAATTCCAGTTTGGTCCTGGGAGGAGGTGAGTATAACTTTTACCAACTCTGCTACCATCTTGGATCAGTTATTTTATAAATGCCTCTCAGTTTGGTTCTTCTGCTATTTCCTTATGATTAGATTCAGATTGTGTATTTTTGTCACAAATCCCACAGGAGTGGTGATGTGCCTTTTCTGTGCATCCTGTCAGAAAGCTCATGGTGTGGGTTTGTCCAAATCACTGGTGATGTTAACTTTCATCCGTAGTTAAGGTGGTGTCTGCCTGCTTTCTTCACTGTCTAGTTGCTATTCCTTGTGAAATTAATAAGTATCTTGTGGGGATATACTTTGACCCTATGTAAATATCCCCACACTCCACAAACTTGTACCCATTTTTGTATCCATTGATAATTTTTGCCTGAAAAACATTGGGACTCATATCAATTACTAATTTGGGGGTGGTGGTGGTGGTGGTAGGTGTTATATTTCTGATTCAAAAGATTCAAAGAGCCATGTGTTCTCTAAGAAGGTGTATGGTCAATCATTTGTGTGTTGAAGTGACCCATAAGAACCACAACAGGCTTAATTTTCCCTGTTTGCAGTAAAAAAAAAATGACATCTTATACTCAGGGGCTTAACGATAGCTGATTATTTGGAATTTGCACTCTGCTTTCTTATTCTAGAGGAGCACATCGATGATTTGGTGTTTTTATTTTTAAAGAATAGTAAGTTCATTCTCTGCACCTCACAGAACTTGAAAGCATCTTAGATCACTTTTACTTATTGAGGTTCCAGGAATATTAAGATATAGATAGCAAAGATGGTTTGTGACTATGGAGGAAAAAATATCAATAATTGTTGCTTATGGGGTGGAATTGGGGGTGAACTGGGGGTGGGACTGCAGTGACTGGAAGGGGACAGAGAAATTTTTAAGGTGATAGAATGTTGTGCATCTTGAGAGAGGTTTGGCCATGGGTGCACATGTTTGTCCACACTCATCGAATGGTGCACTTCAGAGTCAAACGTCAAATTATGTATGTTTTACCTAAAAATCTGCCGGGAGCCGGTCCAAGGTCACCTCTCCGAGAAAGGTTGTTTCCCCAGGTAGGGATTTTCCCCTGAAGTTAGGGAGGGAATAAAACCTCTTAACTGCCAGGCGGGTAATTAATCACTTTAACTACGAACAATCATCCTTAAGCTACATAATCTTTACTCCCTGGAATGGAGATAAGAAACGCCCTAACCTTTGGAATAGAGATTGATAGGATTGGAATCAACTGGTATAAATACAGATGTAACAAGACAACAGGACA
>NW_006284956.1:335894-338822 GCF_000327345.1 Myotis davidii
TACAGAAAGTGGCAAGAGAACCCGGCTACAGAACCTGGCGACCGAACCTGGCTGGAGAACCTAGCGAGAGAACATGGCCACAGAACCTGGCTGGCTGGAGATCCTAACCAGAACTTTGCTGGAGATCCTGACCAGAACTTGGCTAGAGGAACCTGGCTATGATGATCACCCGAATGCTGCCTCCGTGTCATTCCTTCTTCGCCGACTCCGTCCGCACCTATGGGGAACCCCTGGACCCGCTGGAGCTGGACCCCAGCAAAAATCCCCACAAACTTATTGACCTCTGGTTCCCGATGTGCATGCTGATATATTTAGGGGATCGGCAACTCAGATGTTGATCAGCAACTTAGATGGATTGATAGATGGACCAAGAGATTGACTTATGATGAGGCAGGTGTAGCAAAATTTTAATAATTGTAGAATGTACTCAGTAGTTGAATGGGGTTCGCTTTCAACTTTTTCGGTATATTTGAAATTTTCATAATAAAATGTTGGGAGAAAATGGGTTACCAAAAAGTTATGTGCATTTCAGTTGTTTGCCTTTAACAAGTAAATGCCGTTCAGACACCAAAATACAGTGCAACAAAGTTGTCCCATTCACAGGATAACTGTTAAATTTATTAAAGATATTAATTTATAGTGTCAAAGGTATGGTCTCATAGTGGGATACAAATTAAGAGTTGCCTGAAGGACTTTTTAACTTTTAAATTCTGACAGTATAAGTCTGAATTACACTCTGTTTCGTACAGTTGTGTGCAAACTCTGGCAATCTCTCCAAAGTCTGATTCTGTAAGGCCTGAGATGACATGGCCCTTGTCCCACTCCACTCCCACCCCACCTGTCTGATGTCATTGAGTTCATTGTAAACAGCCTCTTCACCATGTTGTGCAGAGGGAAAGCAACATGACAGTTTGTACACAAGGGATCCCTGCCTTGCCCCCTACCCCAGACCCCCCTACTCTGCCTGTGAATAGCAAAGCTTTAACATTTACTAAGTGGGAGGTGACAGGTCCTTCCCAGCTCTTTCGATTTTGGGCTTCAATTGATAATTAGGCACCTGAAAAATGAGCCAATCTGTTTCGTGGTGGGGAAGATGCTTCAGCCAAGCCAATTAGCATCTTGGTTCTGGTTGTCTTGGGAATTTAACTCTGTCCCATGGCCCATTTAACATCTCCAAACACTGTTGTGTCCTGAAGAGGGAAGTCATGATTGTTAAATGAGGGAAAACCCTGGGGACCCATATGCTGAGGATTCCCTGTGTGGAGGGTTGGCTAGGGCCACCAGGGCTGGCGGTTTCTGTCCAGCCCCCAGGCCCCCTCCATTCTTCTCTTAGGACTCAGCAGCTGGCTCCTGGAAGCACAGGCCCGAACCACCCGGTGAGGGAGTGGCAGCTGCCCCCGATAGTCACACAGTTGAGCGGATCTTTTGTCCGCTTAGAAGACATCGCAACTGCCGGTCACCAGTTGGCCTTCTCCCAAAGGGGATGGCCTGGAGCAGGGCAGCCTGTCTGTGCAGCATATTGTTGAAGGGCCATGAATTTGCAAACAGGCTGCCGTAACTTGTCCCCTGCAGCGAATGTGTGCATGGAGTGACTGCGGGAAGGACTGAGGCCGGGGAAGGCTCCAGGAGAGAGGGATTAACTAGACAACTTAACTAGGGAGATTTGAGGAATCACAGAATCCAGGGGGACGTTGAGAAATCTACATCCTTTCTCTTCTTTCTCAGGAACCACTGAAGCCAGTGATATGGAATCCTCTTTTAAAAGAAATTCCAAGACCGCCTGTGTTTAACAACTGTTGCTGGGAGAAAACTCTGAAACATGCTTACTTAAAAACCTGCTTTCCTTTCTCAGGTGGCCATCCATAACAGTTGTTTTTCTATTTTAAGAGGCTTCAGAGATGTGAAAAAATGGTCGCTAATGAAGATGACAATGGCAACAATTATAGATACTTATCATGGGCCTGGCCTCATGCTGAGAGCCTATATCTATCTCATTTCATCCCCACAGCAGCCCTGCCCGGTAAGGTTGATGTTACCATTCACATCTCAGAGATGAAGAACTCAAGGCTTTAAGTTTAAGACTAAGTAACCAGCACACTGACAAAGGGACTCAAACCCAGAGTGGCCCATTCTCAGGCCTGTGCTGCGAGCCCTCCTCCCTCCCAGTCTCCTGGCTGCAGCCCTTCTCCATTCTCTGCCAGCGCTGGCTTTTCCCCATCGTTCCCCTTCTCCCCCATAACCCCCTATTTCCTTAGGTATCAGAGCTGCGGTCCAGAGCACTGTCTTGAGCCTCCTCTGTGGGACGGTGCACAGGTCATGGGAGGATGGAACAGGTCATGGGAGGATGGGGCAGCTTTGCACAGAATGACCTGAGCAAAGAGCCAGTGAGGGCCAGAAAGAGTTCTCCAAATTCCACACGACACATATTCCACATGGACTATCACAGAGCAATTTTGAGAGCCAAAGAGAGGTGGTGGAGGAAGCTGTTCCACTAGATTTGGCCTCAGGAATCTTGTCAAGAAGAGTGAGATGAAACAGGGAAGGTTGGGATAATGAAGTGTGAAGAGATAGCCTGGGTCAAAGCTTAGGAGGCGAGGCAGGGGTTGGAACAGAGGCCTAAGAGAGCAGGTCCTTAGGGGGTTCTGCTTGGACAGAGAGGTGGGGGGCATGATGATGGGTGAAAGTGCTGGCGGGTGCGTGCCCCCAAAGAAGGGGCTTGACACTGGCTGGTTGTGCAGGTTCATCTGGTGCATCGTCTGTCATATTCCGTAAATATTTCCAACAGGTCCTTAGGGTTCTGCTTGGACAGAGAGGTGGGGGGCATGATGATGGGTGAAAGTGCTGGCGGGTGCGTGCCCCCAAAGAAGGGGCTTGACACTGGCTGGTTGTGCAGGTTCATCTGGTGCATCGTCTCTCATATTCCGTATA
>NW_006284956.1:340263-342206 GCF_000327345.1 Myotis davidii
TGGGCCTGGCCTCATGCTGAGAGCCTATATCTATCTCATTTCATCCCCACAGCAGCCCTGCCCGGTAAGGTTGATGTTACCATTCACATCTCAGAGATGAAGAACTCAAGGCTTTAAGTTTAAGACTAAGTAACCAGCACACTGACAAAGGGACTCAAACCCAGAGTGGCCCATTCTCAGGCCTGTGCTGCGAGCCCTCCTCCCTCCCAGTCTCCTGGCTGCAGCCCTTCTCCATTCTCTGCCAGCGCTGGCTTTTCCCCATCGTTCCCCTTCTCCCCCATAACCCCCTATTTCCTTAGGTATCAGAGCTGCGGTCCAGAGCACTGTCTTGAGCCTCCTCTGTGGGACGGTGCGCAGGTCATGGGAGGATGGGACAGGTCATGGGAGGATGGGGCAGCTTTGCTGTTGACCACAGGGATTAGTTCAGTCTACCCACGCCACCCCCAATCTGATGTACTGTGACAGAATGACCTGAGCAAAGAGCCAGTAAGGGCCAGAAAGAGTTCTCCAAATTCCACACGACACATATTCCACATGGACTATCACAGAGCAATTTTGAGAGCCAAAGAGAGGTGGTGGAGGAAGCTGTTCCACTAGATTTGGCCTCAGGAATCTTGTCAAGAAGAGTGAGATGAAACAGGGAAGGTTGGGATAATGAAGTGTGAAGAGATAGCCTGGGTCAAAGCTTAGGAGGCGAGGCAGGGGTTGGAACAGAGGCCTAAGAGAGCAGGTCCTTAGGGGGTTCTGCTTGGACAGAGAGGTGGGGGGCATGATGATGGGTGAAAGTGCTGGCGGGTGCGTGCCCCCAAAGAAGGGGCTTGACACTGGCTGGTTGTGCAGGTTCATCTGGTGCATCGTCTGTCATATTCCGTAAATATTTCCACCCCCAGTTAGTTGTGAGGGGAAACCCTGATACGGTACTTAGACTCACAGACCAGGGCTCACAGCCCTGCCCTGTCAGACGTCAATCACTGGGCTTTTCAATGGCCGGGGCAACCCAGGTGGGCACACCCCAGTTAGTTGTGAGGGGAAACCCTGATATGGTACTTAGACTCACAGACCAGGGCTCATAGCCCTGCCCTGGCAGACGTCAATCACTGGGCTTTTCAATGGCCGGGGCAACCCAGGTGGGCACTTCAGATTTAGGATGCATTGTGGCAGTTTTCAAGAGGCGGGAATCACAGAATGACCTCTTAGCTTTTTACCTGAGATGCTGTTGGACCCTGGAAGTGGTTAAGCTGAGGCCCTACTGGAGGAGGAGGCCAGGGGCCCTGCCCATGGTGAGGAAGTTTAGCATGGCCGCACAGAGGATGCACCTGTCACATGTTTTGGATTTTAGGTGTCATCTTTGATGTCGCCCGCCCACTGTGTCCTCAGGCTGCCACACTGTATCCAAATGCATGTGAATGGAACAACTCCACAAGTAATTTTTCTCTGGAGGAAATAAAGCAAGGGCCCTGGGTAGTGTGGAGCCACAGGGATGGGTGTATTGCATGGAAGAACTGAGCAGGTCTGCAGGTAAACTGAGATGCAGGACAGAGGTATAGAGACAATTTCCCTTCTCCGTGGCTTTCTGACTCTGAAGATGCACAGAGGGTGTCCGGGATCTCCGGCGCTTGTTTTGCCCCTGATGCTAGATGTCAGTTGGACGGGGGTAGAAAGATGGCATTCATGGCTGGGAGCAGCATGTATCTAACATGCCAAGTGGGACCCAGCAGTAACTAACTTTCCCAACAGCTGAGGGTAGCATAGGGGTTAAGCATTTGGGCCTTGAGTCAGGCTGTGCTGGGTTCAAACAATGGCTCAGTCACTGCAAACCCAAGGCAGGGATTTGGTGCAAAAAGTTTGCCACCTGATCCTGGGCAGCACTGTGGGGGGTTAGGGAAGCGAGACGAGGAAGAGAAGCAGCCGCGGCAGGTTGCATTGATGACCAGGTTACCAGC
>NW_006284956.1:342221-350553 GCF_000327345.1 Myotis davidii
AGGAAGTTGGGTCTTTATCTAAGAACAATAATCTGGGATTGGCCGAGGGCTGCTCCCAGGCCCTTCTGTCTGCCTTCTCTGGGTTTGGTCAGGCCATGGGCAGTGAACGCTTGACAAGAGCCTCACAGATGCTGGGAGAATGGAGCATGGGATCTGGCAGCCCCGAGGATGTGCCAGACCCTCCCTCTTTCACTGTCCAATCTCTTGACCCTTCCTCTCCCTCCCCTGTTATTTCACTTTGCCCAGGAGTATGAAACTGAGAGCCATCCTTGGCTCTGTCCTGACGTGGCCTCTACTTCCTGCCTGGGGTTCCCTGGACTTGGGTATTCAGTACTTGGAGCTGACACACAAGCCCTGAGGCCCTACTGGAGGAGGAGGCCAGGGGCCCTGCCCATGGTGAGGAAGTTTAGCATGGCCGCACAGAGGATGCACCCGTCACACGTTTTGGATTTTAGGCGTCATCTTTGATGTTGCCCGCCCACTGTGTCCTCAGGCTGCCACACTGTATCCAAATGCATGTGAATGGAACAACTCCACAAGTAATTTTTCTCTCGAGGAAATAAAGAAGCCCTTCTTCCCTGGGGGATATACTCCACAAAGCCCCTTCAAATGCACTACATGGACAGGGTGATCAATTCAGTAATGCACCCAGGCATCTGCATTCCCTCCCCACCAGGCCTGCGCCCCTGTTCCCTCAGATCATTGCCCACACAAGGCCTGCAGGCCAGCCTGTCCCAGGCTTTGTCCTCTGGGGTCAGCTGTCTGCCTTGAGGCTAGACTGAGGGAGCCCTGTCTTATAGGTGTACAGGACAGAGTGGGGACCTGGCTTTGTGAGTATGTCAGAAAGCGTCATGGGAGGACCAAGTGGGTCAACCACGTTAGCACTGGCCTGCAAGAACTGGTGAGCACACTCAGATCCTTCAGATGTGTCCGCTCCCACCTCCCCGTGTTCTGAAGCAGAGAGAACAGTCCTGAGGACTGCTGCAGGAGGACACTGGTTTCGAAGGTACAGAGAAAGCTCAGGAGAGTGTCACCCCTGTTTTCACTCATTGTCCTGGAATTCAGAGCAACACCGTGAAACAGCATGCCCATCTCTGGCAGCAGCTCTCCGAGGGACTCCTGGGCACGTCCAGGGAGGACTTACACAACTGCTTACATTGGTAAGACGAAGAACTCCACACAGGTACAACACCGTTTACTAAACTACAGACTTTATTTGGATTTCACCAGTTTTTCCACTATCATTTTTTTTCTTTTTTTGGTTTCAGAATCTGATCTAGAATACCACATTGCATTTTAGTCATTGAGTCTCCTTCATCTTCTATTTGTGATCGTTTCTCAGTCTTGTTTTTCATGACTTAGAACTTTTGAATAGTATGTTTACTACGGAGTAATTTTTTAAAAACTAAGCCAATGGAAATAAGCCACCATATAGGTTGTTGGATATAAAAAGAAAAACAAAGGTTCTTTTAGTTGAAATTCTCTAAATATGGCCTGAAACCTATTAGGAAAATAAATAAAAAAGGTTTTCTTTAAAAAAAAGTAAAATAAAAAACTAAGCCGACGGCCACCAGGTTGGTTGTTTTGTTTATGTGGCTGTGTGGACACAGTGATGGTTTTGGTCACTCTGGTACAGGAGACCTGGCTTTACAGCCGGCAAGGACATCGGCAGTTCTCGCAGTGGTGCGAAATTATCAAAGGCTTTCAAAACCGACTGGACGGTCATTGATTTCCTTTGTATGTCTGCTCCCATGCACGCTTTTGTGGCTACTGTGGGAGGGGGCCTTTGTGAAAATAGCAGAAGGAAGCATTTGGAGGTGGTTGTCCTGAATGCTGTCTTTCTGCAGAAACAGCATCTTTAGTCCCCCCAGGTTCAGTGTAATGACATGGCTTTGTCCTCTTGGCACCTGCCTGGGGTGGCTCAGCACCTCCTCAGGGAGTTCCTTCCTGGCTCCTGCTGTCTCCAGCAGATGTCACACTCTGATAGTGGTGGCTCCGGGCCAATCTGGGCTGGCTGTGAAGGTTCCCTTTGGTCCTCCTCCACCCTCTTCCCTGCACAGGGCCCACCCATGCGCCCTGTGTAGAAGTAGCCCCCTGGCACTTACTAAAACAAGCTCCTTGGATTGCAAATGCCAAGTGCTCTGGACAAGTCCCTCAGGACTTGTATATGCCCTTTTGAGGTTCCCCAAACAGGCCAGGGAAGTACAAGGAAGGGAGACAGGAGGAGGACAGCCAATTAGCAGGGGCCCTCTGTGACCATGCAAGTGCATTTCAGAGTCTAGGCCCTTATTGGTTTTCCTTGGGTGTGGGCTGAGAAGGTTTCCCACATATCAGGGCAAGCTCCTGGTGTTGTGATCTTTTCATTTAAAAGCAAGTTTTCTGGATGTAATATCTTGGGCTCATATTTCCTTTCTTTGCATCTGAAATGGATTTCTCCATTTCCTTTTGGAGGAAGTATCGCTGTGAATGCTAAGGTGATCTAACTTTCCCTTTTATTTTATGTCCTGTTCATGCCTTTTTTGTCCCGTTGACCAAAGAAATTATTTGTTTGTCTTTAAAGTTCAATTTCCCTAGGATATCTCTTGGCATTGGTCATTCTGGGTTGATATTCTCAGGTGCACACTGTGCTCTGTCAATATGTAGCTCCACATCTTTTTCTATGTTTCAGGAAAGTTTTCTGAAATTACAGATTTCAGAATTTGTCCTTTTCCTTCACTTTTTTCCCCCTTCAGGTGCTCATATTATCTATATGCTGACCCTTTTTTTGCTTGCTTGTTACTTTTAGAAAAAGCCTTTTAATCTCTTCATATCCTTATGGTTTAGTAAACATTCCTCCTATTTCTTTTAAGACATTAATTGTTGTGTTATTTGCTCTTATGCTCCATACTAGAGGCCCAGTGCGCAAAAATTCATGCACTTAGGGGAGTCCCTCAGCCTGGCCTGCACCCTCTTGCAGTCTGGGACCCCTCAGGGGATGTCTGACTGATGGCTTAGGCCCGCTCCCCATGGGCCTAAGCTGCAGTCTGGCCTCACTCTGCAGGAGGCGACCAGTGGGCTGATCAGGGGACCATGCCAGTGGCGAGCGGCTGGCCCTGTCCCCCATAGCCGTCCCCTCCATCTGCCCGCTGGCACACACCTTGGCTGGCCTGGCACCACCTGCTCACTGGCCTGGCTTCCCCCCCCCCCACCAACCAGTCATTCTGCTGTTGGGTCAATTTGCATATTATGCTTTTATTATATAAGACTAGAGGCTCGATGCATGAAATTCGTGCAAGGGGCTCACCCCTCAGGCCCTCGTAGCCGTGGTGGCTTGCCTTGGCCCTCGCAGCCCCAGCTTCGTTTGGAAGGTTGTCTGGAAGGTTGTTCAGCTGTCTGGTCTAATTAACATATTACACTTTTATTATTATAGATTATAGATGGCTTAGCCTTCATTTCTCAGATGATTTTTTTCATTTTGAATTCTTTCTTGAGTCTTCTTAAAAAAATTTTTTTTTATTGATTTCAGAGAGGAAGAGAGAGGGAGAGAGAGAGATAGAAACATCAATGTTCAGAGTCATTGATTGGCTGCCTCCTGCACTGGGATTGAGCCTGCAACCTAGGCACGTACCCTGACCCTAGAATCAAAACCTGACCTCCTGGTTCTTAGGTCGATGCTCAACCACTGAGTCGTGCCAGCCAGGCTTGAGTCTTCTTTTTTTCTGGGTTTCTCCAGTTTCCTTCACATCTTTCCCCTCCCCCCACACAGTGGCTGACGCTGGGTAGGGCTTGTGGCCATGGTGGTCATCCCTATTTGGGGGCTGGGGGAGTAAGTTTGTTGTAAGTTTGTCCGTGTGTTTTTGATTTTGCTATCTTATTATCATATCATTTTTGTAGGATTTAAAGAGATTCAAAACCTTTGCCATGCTGCTATCTTCCCCTTAAAACCTTGCTGACGTTAGCAGTGTTCCTAAAAGCCATTCCCATGCTAGGATGGCTGCAGTAACTTAGCTATAACCAGGAGTGACTGTGGGTCACATAGATGCATCCTCAATGCAACTTCCCCCAAATGCTTCTGACCATCCAGCACAGGCCTGTGAGAGAGGCAAGTTGGAATGGTCTCTAATGCCTATTGGTTACAATAGTCGACTATTGCAAATTTTTACAAAAATACATGACCATATGAAGACATTGCTAGGACTCCTCTTGAGGCCTTGGAAAGGGCAAATGTTCGCCATTTTGGTAAAGATTAAGTAAACCTGAGTGTATCCATTATCTTTTTAAATTAAAAATGATTTTCTCATAATAATAAATGTGCATTGTAGAAAATTTAGATAAAATACATAAAATAAGAAAATAAAAATATCATATTCCTACCACCCAGAGGTTATCACTGTTTAATACATTGGGATATGTCCTTTCAGATTTTGAAATATTTTGACAACAGTTAAAACAGCACATAAATGATGCAAAGTGAAAAGAACTCAGTACAGGTTGCATCTACGATGATACTGAGATGTAAAGTTATGTATACATTAATATGTATTAAAATGAAATATACCAAAAATGTTAACAGGACTTATTTGTGGATGATAGGATTAGGATGCTTGCTATTTTCTTATTTTCTGTATTTCCTACAACAAACATGCAGACTTTTATAACCAAAAAAAATGAATCATATTCAAAAGTAATTATAGTTATTTCAAAAGTGAGGTGTGATTGTGAGTGTATGTGAATTCAAATAAACAACTTATTTTGTGTCCAATGATTATGTAGTTGCATTATGTTGTTTTGGGTTTTCCTCCCTCACAAAAAAAAATCTAATCAGATTGTGATTTTGTTTCCTGACATTAACACATGGGCATTACAGGAGCATGTATGTCACATGGTTAATTCATTGGCAGAAGGATTATGCCATCAGGGGAATAAATTTGAAATTCTCAAGGTACTTTGCTCCAGTAATCAGGACTCAATTTATCTCTAAGCTGAAAGAGGGGATTGAATTCTCTAACAATGGCCAGAAAATGCTTTTTGGAGGATTTCCTTCTTATTAAAACAATTCTTAAAGTTGCAGTAAAGACTGTGAATTGTCCATGACAGTGAAGACTGCAGAGGGCTTGATAGGACAGTTTCCTTCAAAGCCACAGAAAATATGTCGCAGGATAGAAAGGAGAGGAAAAATCATTGGGAAGAGGAAAAGATCGAACAAGGGGCCATCAACGTTACTGATGACACATTGGCAAGTTTTCCTCGCCTGGTTACTTTTGAAGACTTTGATTTCCCAAGCAAATGTCACTTGGTGACAAGACTCCACCACAGGCCACTAGAGTGAACTCTAAGCAATTTTAGAAATCTAGGCCTTGAATTAAAATCAGATTCATACAGCCCGGCTGGTGTGGTTCAGTGGTTGAGCATCAGCCTAGGCACCAAGTGGTCGCTGGCTTAATTCCCAGTCAGGGCTCATAACCAGCTTGCGGCTTGATTTCCAGAAGGGGGCATGCAGGAGGCAGCCAATCGATGTTTCTCTCCCATTGATGTTTCTATCCCTCTCTCTTCCTCCGTAAAACCAATAAAAATATATTTTAAAAAATCAGATTCATGCAAGTTAGTTGTATTTCAACAATTTGGTTTAAGCGCAAGTTCTATGTTTAAGATGTAAGCGTTTCCTTAGTTTTTTAGTGATATAAGTTGGAAGGGCTTGCACTTACCAGGTGGTCCAGTTCCTGAAGGCTTGAAGGCTCCCAAGAACCCCCCTTTCTTTGGGGCTGCCTGAAATACCAGGATGTTCCTCTTGGCTCATGCCATTTTACACTTTTGGAACATGATGGTGAAATGGCCATCCCCATTCTACTGCCCGAAGAAGATGACCCCACTTCTCAGGAAAATGGATGCCTCCTCTCCTGGCCAAGGAAGCCAGTAGGAGCCACCATCCCGCAATAGCAGCTGAGCTAGGGGTCCCCTGCACTCCGCCCTCTGCTTCTGGGGAGGCTAAGAGGATCAGGGGCCTTTCTGCTTTCTTCTAAGAGACCACTATCAAGGTCTGGATCCAGACCCACTCAGAGGAGAAAGAATCTACTCAGGATTTCATGTTCAAAACTCCAAGGTGCGTCTTTTTAAACATTGTTGACACCATCCCCCCCTCTACCCATCTCCACCCATCCCACACTTCCTCACTCCCCCTCACCCCCACAATCACCACACTGCTGTCTGTGTCACCTTCTTTCATCTAATCCCTCCCATGCCCCTCCACTCTGACCTGTCAGTTTGTTTCATTCATCGGTGCTTCTGGTTCTATTTTGTTCATCCGTTTATTTTGTTCATTATATTCCACATCTAAGAGAGATCATATGGCATTTGTCTTTCTTGGTCTGGTTTATTTCACTTAGTATAATTATCTCCAGGTCCATCCATGCTGTTGCAAAAAGTAAGAGTTTCTTCTAAATGGGCATCTTTACTCAGACCAAGACAGTGGACAATGACAGCTTTGACCTAGGAGAAAGCCACAGCTCGGACACTAACACATAGTATGCATGGTTCTTTTCACCTGTTAACTATATGGAAGAAACTGTAAGCAGTGTATCTCACAAACAAAACATTGACTTAGCCCTAACCGGTTTGGCTCAGTGGATAGAGCGTCGGCCTGCGGACTGAAGGGTCCCAGGTTCAATTCTGGTCAAGGGCATGTACCTTGGTTGCGGGCCCATCCCCAGTGGGGAGTGTGCAGAAGGCAGCTGATGGATGTTTCTCTCTCATCCAAGTTTCTAATTCTCTCTCCTTTCCTCTCTGTAAAAGGTCAATAAAATATATTTTAAAAAAACATTCACTTAATTATTTTTTAACAGTTTGCTTGACACTCTTGAGTACAATCTACCTCTTTTAGATCAGTGGGGAAAACTTCATGGATGAGAAGGGAGTGTTCACACATTATGAGCACTGAAATATCAAATAATTTCTGTGCCAATCTCACCACCTCCTCTGGTGTCCTAGGGATATGATCACATATAGGAGACCTCCTGGCGGCAAGAGTCTTTACGTTCCTTGTAACATGATCTTGGATGCTTTGTAAGGGCGGTTGTGTGGCTGAAATACGCCCTGTGGGTTACAATGTCGTGTGTTTAATAATGTGTGATCTTGGGCAAGTTTCTTTTTTTAAAAAAATATATTTTATTGATTTTTTACAGAAAGGAAGGGAGAGGGATAGAGAGTTAGAAATATCGATGAGAGAGAAACATCAATCAGCTGCCTCCTGCACACTCCCCACTGGGGATGTGCCTGCAACCCAAGTATATGCCCTTGACGAGAATTGAACCTGGGACCTTTAAGTCTACAGGCCAACTCTCTATCCACTGAGTCAAACTGGTTAGGGCTTGGGCAAGTTTCTTAGCCTCTCTGAGCCTTAATGCATCATTCTTAAAAAGAGGATGACAAGACAGAGTTACATTGTATAATTTTTGTAAATATGAGTATACAAGGAAGAGAGAGAGAGAGAGAGAGAGAGAGAGAGAGAGAGAGAGAGAGAGAGAAACTTAAATAGTGCTGGTCATTTGATTGGCATTCCACCTAAATAATACATACCCCAGAGAGATAACCCTTTCCCCTTTCCCCTTTCCCCTTTCCCCTTTCCCCATTTCCCTTGGTTTATCTCAACTTCCACATTGCTGCTAAGTATGAGTCTAACATTCTTAGATATGTGAAATATACTGAGAGAATTCTTCTTCATGGTTAGGCTTATTGAGAAATGGTATATCAGCCTTCCACAGTGACTTCCCAAGGGATATTCAAGGGCGATTTTGACCATGTGAATGTTTCGCTTTACTCAACGTTTTTGCAACCCCATCATGCCCACTGTTCAATTTATAGTTGTCAGGTTTGGATACCGACGTGAGATTTAGGCTGAATACCAAACCTGAAACCAAACTGTCATGCATTTCTAAAATAATAATGTACCTTCAGAATTTAAGGTAGGAAGCAGTGAGAGGCAGAGATCATGCGGATGAATGCGCAAGCCACCCAGAATTGTGTCACAAACCTTTCAGTACCTAACCCCAGAGTCTTCAAATATATGCCAGATTCATGTTTTTGTTTTGTTTTGTTTTTTACCTTTTAAATTACCTGTGAAATTAAGATGTTCTATGACCACAATATCTTCCAATGGCTATTGACCGGGTGGCACTCACTGGCTTTGCAGCCATAGCTGACCTGTACTTTTGAAATTTTTTTATTATTTATTTTAATTTAATTGTTTAAATCTTTATTGTTGAGAGCATTACAGATGTCCCCTCTTTGCCCCCCATTGCCCCGCCCCCCCTCACCCAGTTCTCCCCCTGCCCTAGGCCTTCACCACCCCATTGTCTGT
>NW_006284956.1:350823-357249 GCF_000327345.1 Myotis davidii
CCTGCCCTAACGACTCCCGGATTGCAAGAGGGTGCAGGCTGGGCTGAGGCCCCCCTCTCCCCGCCGCCAAATTTTGTGTACCAGGCCTCTAGTATTTATATAAGATCTTTGGTTAATCTCTTCCCACCCTCTTTCCCCTCTTACCTCTGAGATTCATCAGTCTATTCCATGTTTCCATGCCTCTGATTCTATTTTATTCATTAGTGTTTTTTTTTTCATTACATTTCTTGTTTGCTTATTTTGATTTTTAGATTCCATTGTTGATAGATATATATTTATTGCCATTTTATAGTTTATATTTTTCTCCTCCTCCTCCTCCTCCTCCTCTTCCTCCTCCTCATCCCTCCCTCCCTTTCTTAAATAGTACCCTTCAACATTTTATGTAATACTGGTTGGGTGGAGATGAATTCCTTAGCTTTTTCTTTTCGTGAAACTATCTGACCTTCAGTTCTAAATGATAGCTTGCTGGGTAATCTTAGTCATAGGTCCTTGCTATTCATCGATGTGATAACCGTGACTGTCTCTGGGGGAGCTGGCATTCAAGGTGGTGTGGGTCAAGGTGGGCATTTCTTTTCATTTGCATTGTTAGACATTATGATAATGAAGATATGTGCATGCATTACTGATATCATTTTAAGTAATTTAAAATAACAAGAAAGGTGAGCAAAGAAAAAAATGTTTTGGAAGTACAAAAAATTTGCTTTTAATTTTTCTTCTCCTCCTTGCTAATTCTTTATCCTTATCATCCTCTATCAATGTGTGCAGAATATCATGAACTTGACAATGGCCCTTCACAGTTTCCTCTCTCTATAGAACGTCGTTTCGCTATCTGTCAGTGATAGCCAGCCTACAACACAGTCACACTCTTTTTTTTAAAATTGATTTTTACAGAGAGGAAGGGAGAGAGATAGAATTAGAAACATCGATGAGAGAGAAACATCGAGCAGCTGCCTCCTGCACATCTCCTACTGGGGATGTGCCCGCAACCCAGGTACATGCCCTTGACCGGAATCGAACCTGGGACCTTTCAGTCCGCAGGCCGACGCTCTGGCTACTGAGCCAAACCGGCTTTGGCAACACAGAGTCACACTCTTGAGCAGTTTTTCCAACAACGAATTGAGGCTGGCCTCCAACTGCCAGGTCAGAAAAGGCAGTGCAGCTTCCATTTGACTCTCGGATTGCTCCTGTTGGGGGAAGCCAGTGCTGAACCATGAGAACACTCAAGCAGCCTGTGGAGACTAAGAAAGATAAAGAAACTTGTGCCCTCCAGCCCCTCACGAGAGACTCTGAACCAGACCTGAGCTGCTTGTAAGTTCCTGACCCACAGAAATTCTGAGAAAGGATGATTACTGTTGTGTCAAACCATTAAGTGGAGGGTAATCTGATACAGCAGTAGATAACGAATGTGCTGCTTTTCTTTTTGTTCAGAATATCCTTCCCAGTCCATTATCTTCCATATCTTGAGTATTCACACACCACCCTCCTTTCACAGGCTTCTAATGATTTTAGCGGTCTTTGAGCTCTACAACCTCACAGTTGGCATCTTTATTTGATGTTGGTGCAGTCTGCCAACCTCTTCTCTGTACCCACCTGCCCACTTCTCTTTCCATCCTCTGTGACACCCTCCCAGCCTTGGCCTGCCCTCTCGGATGAGGAGGTAAGTGTCTGGATGAACATGCTGTGGTCTTCCCAAGCCTCCCCCTTGGGCACGGTTGCAGCTGTGACATGTTTGTGGTCAACCCTGGTGTGATGTAGTTTGTAGGGTAAGAGGTTCCGAGGAGGATGCAACCTTTTTTTGTCTTCAGAATCTCATTGTCTTTTTCTTTTCTAAGGGAGGAACCAGCCTGGTGGGAACATTATCCTGGTACAAAGGTCCAGCCCAGCTTTGGGGAAGGGCAGGCGCAGTCCTTTTGGGACAGGTATTATCTGAGTGTTTTATGGATCAGTTCACTGGATGTCCCACATTTGGTCATGAGAGCCTCCACCCTCATGGGTTAGCACAGCCATAGACATAAAGCCTTTTCAAGCCTGGTTTGCTTCCAAGATGCCATCTGGCTGTAAAATGACTGCCCCTGGTTTCTGGGAGGTGGTCCTCCTTTGAGCACCCTGGGCTCTTGTCCTACCACTACTGGAGCTCCTGGTCTAAATTAGAGCGTCCCTGCATGTTTTGAAGATAAAGGCAGACCCTTCCCTCCGTGGACCGGTCCACCCAGTCGCAGGGCCCAGGCAGGCCTGCGGAGACCCTGCTCCCAGGGCCCTGCTCCCGACTGAGCATCCCCACACCTCCAGGGCCCTCACTGTCTCACCTCCGCAAGCCTGGTGCCAGCAGGTCTTTCTCACTCTCTAATTTTACATACAAGTTGTAAACCTCCCCCAGGGAATGAGGGAAGAAACAGGTGACCGTGATTCATGTTTTGGTCTACACAGGAGGAGGCCATGAAATCCCCAGACTACCTTGCCCCTGCGAAAAGGAAGATTACAAGAGGGTTAAACACTTTATTTAGATGGCTTTGCTGGTTCTGGAGAATTAATGGAAGATAAGCTAAAAGTTCCTTTATAAGAGTATTAAAGGATAATTATGATGGAGTAAGTGCAGAGGGTCAAAAGGCATTATGATGAACAGACTTATAGCACAGAGCTGGGAAAATAGGCCAAAATACCTTCAGTAATGCAGTACCAAACATTTTCCCCACAAAATCCACTAGATGTAAAAATCCATGTCTCTCTCTCTCTCAGCCTTTTTAAAATTTTAATTAAAAGATTAGTAATTCAATCCCTGGTCAGGTCATCTGTGAACTTATAATTATAAACTGATCCCAAGAATTTAGATTTCCAGGCAGATCCAAATAGGCGACCTTTTAATAGCAACAAAATAAGAAAAAAGACTTTGTAGAAAATCTTTTAAATCAGATTAGACAGAAAGTGGATAAATCTGATTACAGTCCTACCAAAGACAGTATTTGGGCAATATTTGTTCTAAAACAATAGTATTAATTCTTCTTTAACAAGTATTATCCAGAAAAAAATCAATAATTAATGGGAACACAATATTAAGTCACAGTGTGGCGCATAACACAGGAGGAAGAAAGAATTGAAGCCATGGGCACTGCCCGATCCATGGTCAGTGGAAGGTGTCCAAGTTCCTCAAGTTTTGGGTTAGATTTGACCATGTTTTCACCTTTTTAGAATATAACAGCTTTATTTTAAATATATATTTTTATTGTTGATAGTGTTACAGATGTCTCCCATTTTCCCTTGATTTGCCCCCTCCACCCAACCTCTGCCCCACCCCAGGCCTTTACCGCAGTATTGTCTGTGTCCATGGGCTATGCATATATGCAAATGAGTTCTTCAGTTACTCTCTTCCCATCCTCCCCACTCCCCTTCCCTCTGAAATCTGTCAGTCTGTTCCATGCTTTTACGTCTCTGGATCGATTTGGTTCATTAGTTTATTTTTTTCATTATATTCCACATATAACTGAGATTATGGGCTATATGTCTTTCTCTGACTGCCTTATTTTTCTTAACATAATACTTTCCAGTGCTGTTGCAAAGGGTAAGAGATTCTTTTTTTACAGCTGCTTAGTATTCCAGTGCGTAAATGTACCACAGCTTTTTTATCCACCCATCTACTGATGGGCAGATCTTAATGATTGTAAATAACACTGCTACGAACATAGGGGTACATATACTTTTTCAATTTGATGTTTCTGGATTCTTAGGATATATTCCCCAAAGTGGAATTGCTGGGTCAAATAACATTTCTACTTTTAATTTTTTGAGTAAACTCCAAACTGTTTTTCATAGTGGCTGCACCCGTCTTCATTCCCACCAGCAGTGTACTAGTATTCCCTTCATTCCACAAGTGTCTGAAATTTTACTGCCTATGTTTTCTTCTAAGAGTTTTATAGACTTGAGTCTTAAATTTAAGTCTTTAATCCATTTTGAGTTTATTCTTGTGTATGGTGTAAGAAGGTGGTCTAGTTTTATTTTATTTTTTTATGTATCTGTCAGATTTTCCCAACACCATTTATTGAATAAACTGTCTTTACCCCATTGTATGTTCTTGCTTCCTTTGTCAAATATTAATTGATCATACAGTCATGGGTTTATTTGTGGGTTCTCTATTAAGTACCATTCACCCATAGGTCTGTTTTATGCCAGTGCCATACTGTTTTGATGATGATGGCACATAGAATAATTGGATATCAAGTGGCATGGTTCCCTCAACTTTGTTTTTCTTTCTTAAGATTGCTGTGGCTATTAGAAATCTTTTGTGGTTCCATATTAATTTTTTGGATTATTTGTTCTAGTTCTGGGAAATATGCCATTGGTATTTTAATAGGAATGGTGTTGAATCTATAAATTGCTTTGGGTGGTATGTTAATTCTTTTTCCTTGTGAGCATAGTATATGTTTTCATTTATTTGTATCTCTTTCAATTTTGTTCTTCAGTATCTTATAATATTTCAAATACAGGTCTTTACATCACTGATTAAATTTATGCTTATGTATTTTTTAAAAATTGTAAGTGGTATTGTTTTCTTATTTTTTTTCTTTATGATAGTTCATTATTGGTGTATAAAAATGCAACTGATTTTTGGATATTTATCTTGTGTTCTGCTACTTCACTGAATTTATTTATCAGTTCTAGTAGTATTTTGGGGTAGAATCTTTAGGGTTCTCTATATATAGTATTATGTCACCTAAAAATAGTGACAGTTTTCTCTCTTCCTTTCTAAGTGAATGCCTTTTATTTCATCTTCTTGTCTGATTGCTCTGGTTAGGACTTCCAGCAGTATGTTGAATAAGAGCGGTGAAAGTGGACAGCCTGTCTTTTAGTTGTTTTCTCATTGCGTATGATGTTAGCTGTAGTTTTGTCACCTATGGTCTTTTTTTTAAAATATATTTTATTGATTTTTTACAGAGAGGAAGGGAGAGGGATAGAGAGTTAGAAACATTGATGAGAGAGAAACATTGATCAGCTGCCTCCTGCACACTCCCCACTGGGGATGTGCCCGCAACCAAGGTACATGCCCTTGACTGGAATCGAACCTGGAACCCTTGAATCCGCAGGCTGACGCTCTATCCACTGAGCCAAACCGGCCAGGACACCTATGGTCTTTATTATGCTTATACGTTTCCTGTATTTCCACTTTCTGAGAGATTTTATCATAAATTGGTGCTAGATTCTGTCAAAAGCTTTTCCTGCATGTATTAATTTGATCAAATGATTTGTATTCTTCATTTGGTTTATCTACTGTATCACATTAATTGATTTGCATATATTGTACCTACCTTGCATTCCAGGAATAAATCTCACTTGATCATGGTGTATCATTTTTTAAAAATATATTGTTGGACTCAATTTGCTAATATTTTGTTGAGGATTTATGCACCTATGTTCATTAGGGATATTAGCCTATAATTTTCTTTGTAATGTCTTTATTTTGTTTTGGAATTGGGACAATGCTGGCCTCATAAAATGAGCTTCTGAGTCTTCCCTCTTCTTGAATTTGTGGAATAATTTGAAATGGATAGTGTTAGTACTTTGAATAGTTGGTAAAATTCACCTGTAAAGCCATCTGATCCAGGACTTCTATTTGTTGAAAGTTTTTGTTTACTGCTTTTATTTCATAAGTTGTAATCAGTCTATTCAGATTTTCTGTTTCTTGTTGATTTGATTTCAGAGGTTGTATGTTTCTAGGAATTTATCCATTTCTTTGAGATAGTCCAATTTGATAACATATAGATGTTTGTAATGTTTTGATAGTACTTTGTATTTCTATGGTGTCACTTGTTCCTTCTGCTGCTAGATTTCTACATTTATTTATTTGGGTCTCCTCTTTTTATGATGAGTCTGGTAAAATATTATCAATCTTGTTAACCTTTTCAAGAACAAGTTCTTGGTTTCATTGATATTTTGTATTTTTTTAAACACTTTTTGATTATTATTATTTCTGTTCTACTCACTTTGGGCTTTTTTTTTTCTAGTTCTTTTAAGTGTAATGTTAGATTGTTTCTTTGGGATCTTGTTTTTTGAGGTAGGCTTTTAAAGTTATGAATTTCCTTCTTAGGACTGCTTTCTCTGTGTCTCATAGATTCTGGGTTATTGTTATGTTCATTTTCACTTGTCTCAAAGTAATTTTTTATTTATCCCTTGACCTCACTGTTAAACAATTTATTGTTTAGTAACATATTATTTAGCTTCCATGTATTTGTGTGTTTTCCAGTTTTTTTTTCTTGCAATTAATTTTTAATTTCATACCATTGTGGTCAGAGAAAATGCTTGACATGATTTGAATCTTTTAAAATTTACTGAGAATTATTTCTTTAAAAACGGATTATAAGAGAGAGAGAGAGAAAGGTTCATTTGTTGTCCCACCCACTCATGCACTTATTGGTTGACTCCTATATGTGCCCTGAA
>NW_006284956.1:361501-364512 GCF_000327345.1 Myotis davidii
GAGAGGGCCTGGGCTGGGCCTCTGCTGCACACTGGATGTCAAGGCGAAGCAGGTGAAAGATCTCACCGTCACCTCTGATCAACATTCTATCTGCACATAAAAAGCATGTCTCTGTTAGAAAGCATATATATATAGTTTATCTAAGCTTATAGGGAAAGGTTGTTGGGTAGTGGGAATCCACAAACTATAAATGGAAATAAAAATATATTTTAACTTGGATGCAAGAATCCTGCTGTCACTAATGAGCCGTTTCTCTGCCTGTTCACTCATGGGGAAGTGCTGTGAACAGATTGTTTCTTTGGGATCTTGTTTTTTGAGGTAGGCTTTTAAAGTTATGAATTTCCTTCTTAGGACTGCTTTCTCTGTGTCTCATAGATTCTGGGTTATTGTTATGTTCATTTTCACTTGTCTCAAAGTAATTTTTTATTTATCCCTTGACCTCACTGTTAAACAATTTATTGTTTAGTAACATATTATTTAGCTTCCATGTATTTGTGTGTTTTCCAGTTTTTTTTTCTTGCAATTAATTTTTAATTTCATACCATTGTGGTCAGAGAAAATGCTTGACATGATTTGAATCTTTTAAAATTTACTGAGAATTATTTCTTTAAAAACGGATTATAAGAGAGAGAGAGAGAAAGGTTCATTTGTTGTCCCACCCACTCATGCACTTATTGGTTGACTCCTATATGTGCCCTGACCAAGGATCAAATTCATAACCTTGGAGGTGGGTGATGTTCTAACCAACTGAGCTACCCAGCCAAGGTGAGACTTGAAATTATATTTAATTTCTTGTAAATTTTTTTTTGTTTTCCTGAAGTGAATTATTGCCTTCTTTTCATTTGCTTTGTTTTCTGAGAATCTCACTAATTCTGTTTTTCACTCTCTGACAGTTCATTACAGTATTCTTATGCTGTCAAGAACAGCAGATAATCTTTCTGATCCATTGATCTATTTTCCCCGTCCCAAACCTGGTGAAGGAAAAAGACAAAAGTCCAGAAAGTGCAGAGTCCCAAACATGATGAACCCAAAAAGGCTCACAATAAGATACATCATAACTAAAATGGCAAAAGTTAAAAACAAGAATACAACCTTAAAAGTAGCAAAAGAAAGTTAGTTACCCACAAGGAAACTCCCATAAAACTGTCAGCTGACTTCTCAACAGAAACATTTAAGGCCAGAAGGCATTGGCACAAAATATTCAAAGAGATGAAAAGCAAGGACATATAACTAAGACTACATTACCCAGGAAGGTTATCATTTAATATTGAAGGAGAAATAGAGAGCTTCCCAGACAATAAAAAGCTAAAGGAGTGCCAGCCTGAGCTACGCACAGATATCTTAGGACATTTCTTTCAATATCCGAAGAGTTTCTTTAGCTTCTCTCTTGTAAGAGCCCTGTCTCCTGGTTCCCATATTTTCCTCTTTCTTGGTTAGTGGCCTTCATTTTAGTGAAGCATTTCTTGCAGTTGCTTCCTCCAAACGATGATATACAATACATTTTTCTTGAGATTTTGTATGTCTGAAAATATCCTTATTTTGACATTGCACATCACTTTAAAATTTATTGATCATTTAGATTGATATAAAATTTCAGATTGAAAATAATTTTCCCTTGGAATTATAAAAGCAAGACTCCCATGTCTTACAATGTGTTGCAAAGTCCTTTCCTTTTTTTCTTTTTTTTACTCTTGGTATTTCACTTGTTCTCTCTGAATACTTTTGGGATCTTTTCTTTGTCCTGAGTATCTTATAATTTCTCAATATGCTTTGATGGTGGTCTTTTACTAATTTATATTTCTGGGTTTCTGGTAGGCCTTTTGATTGAGAGACAAGTTTTCCTCCTCTGGGACATTTTCTTGGGTGCTATGTTTTATTTATTTATTTTTTCTGTAATCTCTTTTAAACCTCTTGTTACCCATATGTTGTAGCCCTGAAGTGGTTTTCTAATTATTTTTAAACTTATGTCTCATGTTGTTCATCTCCTTGCCTCTCTCCAACTGCCTTCTGGGAGATGTTTTTAGCTTTATCTTTAATTCCTGCTACTGAATTATTTTTGTTTTGGCTATTACATTTTAAGTTTCAAAGAGGTCATTTTTACTTTTTAACTTCCTTTAAAAGAAAACTCTGTCCTAGTTTCATAGTACAACATCTCTTTGAGGGTATTAATTATAGTTATTTTAACGTTTTCTGTTCTATGCTTTCTCTATATATCCACTAGATTTTCTTAGTTTTTGTCCCTGACTCCAACATTAAGGCTTTCCTCAGCTATCTTTTCATACGTAAGCATGAGTAACTTATGATGGAAGTTCTTTGTGGGTGTGGTGGGAGGTGTTAGTGTACGAGAGAGTGTGAGTATGAATGTGTGTGAGTGAGAAGAGAGTATGTTTGCATTTATGTGTAATAGCGGTGCTTGTTGGCTGGTGGGTTTCCCTGCAGGTAATCAGACAGTTAGCTATTGACCTGGGCCTGTACATTTTCACAGTTTTTTTCTCACAGCTTCCACTTTCTGTCTGGTGCCTCAGCCCTGCCTTCACTGGGCTTCTTATCTCCACCTTGCATCAATTTCCCAGCTTCCATGGGGTGTGGGAAGTCGTCCTGTGGTTTCCAGAGAATCTACTAGTTCCTCAACAGACTTCCCCCCTTTTAGCTCCAGATCTATCTGACCCACCCTGTACTCGGTCGGGGTCTTGGATTTTCGAAGCTTTCTGGATCCCGGGGGCACACAACAGCTCCTCTGCCATTGGTGTTCCCTGAGTAGCACTTGGGCCTTTTCTGATCTGCTCCCTGAGCACCAGTCCCCTGTTTACTGTCTCTCTGAATTTTTGTTGACCTTCCCTGTCTACTGTTATCTTCCATCCCATTCACCTTTGTGGGTTTATACATCTTTTCCTTTTATTCCGGCAGGATTGGGAGAAGCAGTAAAGACAGAAGCTGCTGCTAAATTCACTACAGCTGGGAAGGGCATGTGGCTCACCTCTGGCGGAGCCACAGCAGCAGCACAATGTGGG
>NW_006284956.1:368070-368760 GCF_000327345.1 Myotis davidii
AAGTAGCAAAAGAAAGTTAGTGACCTACAAGGAAGCACCCATAAAACTGTCAGCTGACTTCTCAACAGAAACATTTAAGGCCAGAAGGCATTGTGGCACAAAATTCAAAGAGATGAAAAGCAAGGACATATAACTAAGACTACATTACCCAGGAAGGTTATCATTTAATATTGAAGGAGAAATAGAGAGCTTCCCAGACAATAAAAAGCTAAAGGAGTTCATTACCACCAAACCAGTATTACAAGAAATGTTCAATGGTCTGATTTTAAAAATGAAAGAAAAAGAAGAGAAACAGTTATAAAGAATAAAATGACAGTAAATACATAGCTATCAATAATAAATTTAAATGTAAATAGCTTAAATGCTCTAATAAAAAGACAGGGTAGCTCTGGTTGGTAGCTCAGTGGTTAGAGCACTGGCTTGCACACAGAAGGGTCATGGGTTTGATTCCTGGTCAATGGTGCATACTTGGGTTACAGGTTTCATCCCCACCCCCATCCCCATCCCCATCCCCAGTCGAGCTCATGTGGGAGGCAACCAATTGATGTGTTTCTCACATTGATGTTTTTTTTCTCTCTCTCTTTCTCTCCCCACTTCTCTCCTCCCTTCCACTCTCTGAAAAAAAAAAGTTAGTGGGAAAAATATCCTCATTGATAATTAAAAACAACAAAAACATACAAAAACACAAAT
>NW_006284956.1:368773-371499 GCF_000327345.1 Myotis davidii
CTTCTCTCCTCCCTCCCACTCTCTGAAAAAAAAAAAAGTTAGTGGCAAAAACAACCTCATTCTTGGAGTGCGGATTAAGAAAAACGGCATAGGGAGGCTGAATGAATAAGAAAACAAGACTAATATATATATATACTTTCTACAAGAGACCCACCTCAGAACAAAAAACACACAAAGACTGAATATAAAGGGATAAATAAGATATTTTGAGGAAGTGGAAATGGCAAAAAAAAAAAAAAAGCCGGGGTAACAATACTTATATCAGACAAAATAAACTTAAAAAAACATACTATAATAACAGGCAAAGAAGAACTCTACATAATGATAAAGGGATCAACCCAACAACAGGATATAACCATTGTAAACATTTATGGACCCAACATAGGAGCACCTCAATATAATAAGCAAATGTTGATGGACATACAGGGAGGGATTGACAGTAGCACAGTCATAGTATGGAATTTTAACACCCATTGACATTAATCTTCCAGACAGGAAATCAACAAGGAAACAGTGGCCATAAATACCACACTAGATCAGATACATTAAATTGATATCTTCAGTGCATTTCACTCCAAAGCAGCAGAACACATATATTCTTTTCAAGTGCACGTGGAACGTTTTCTAGGCGAGACTTCTGTTAGAACACAAAACAAGTCCCAATAAATTTAAGAAGATTGAAATCGTATCAAGCATATTCTCCTACCTAGATATGAAATTACGCCTACATGGCCAACTAATATTTGACGAATAAAACAAACATATAAAATGGGGTAACAACAAACCATTTAGTAAATGGTGTTGGGTAAATTGACCCGTTAAGTGCGGGTGGGGGAAGAAACTAGACCACCTTCTTACATTATACACAAGTATGAACTCACATGGATTAAAGACTTAGATGTTAGACTCAAAACCCCGGGGGCACACAACAGCTCCTCTGCCATTGGTGTTCCCTGAGTAGCACTTGGGCCTTTTCTGATCTGCTCCCTGAGCACCAGTCCCCTGTTTACTGTCTCTCTGAATTTTTGTTGACCTTCCCTGTCTACTGTTATCTTCCATCCCATTCACCTTTGTGGGTTTATACATCTTTTCCTTTTATTCCGGCAGGATTGGGAGAAGCAGTAAAGACAGAAGCTGCTGCTAAATTCACTACAGCTGGGAAGGGCATGTGGCTCACCTCTGGCGGAGCCACAGCAGCAGAACAATGTGGGCTTCTTGGCAAGTGGGTAACTAGTTCAGAAAGAAAGGAACAGGTGTAGATGAGGGGTGTGTGTGTGTGTGTGTGTGTGTGTGTGTGTGTGTGTGTGTGTTGGGGGAGGGTGGAGAAGGGGTGGGTGCAAGCCTTGCAGCGAAGGAGAGACCTCTACAGTAACATTTAATCATTGGATAGCAGGGCACATCTGTCACTACTGCTCAATAGGGAGGGCAGGCTTGCAGCCCTGGTATAAAGCAATATGTTCAGGGCCTTTTAATCACTTGAAAAATACCTATTTTGCAGAGGATTCTTTCAGTGTTTATTGCAAATCCTTCTATTTTATTACAGAAATTCCAGGCTAATCCTTCAGCCAGGGCAACTTTCTATTAACACACAGCTGTTAAGTGGGGGAAAAAAGGAGAGAAGCCAATCCAATCTCCAAATAATCACGTGCTAATCCTGTGAACACAACACTGTCAGGCAGAGGAAAGCTTTTGGAGTTTTGAGTAGCGCTCTTTTGAAAGGCAAAACACACTTGAAACCTACATAATTTTATTAACTAATGTTTCTCCAATAAATTTAATTAAAAAGAAAGAAAGAGCCCAGCTGGCATGGCCCAGTGGTTGAGTGACAATCTAAGGACCAGGAGGTCACGGTTGGATTCCTGGTCAGGGCATGTGCTGGGGTTTCAGGCTTGATCCCCAGTGTGGGGCATGCAGGAGGCAGCTGATTAAGGATTCTCTATCATCATTGATGTTTCTATCTCTCTCCCTCTCCCTTCCTCTCTGAAATAAATTAAAAAAATATATTTATAAAAGAAAGGCAATAGATGTGTGTGCTACTACCTACTTAGTGATCCATAAGCATAATGGTTAATAGTTATTTAATTTTTACTATGCTTCCAATGTTTTCTGTATAGAGTTAATAGTATTTATGAAATAGTTACTATTCATGTTGTTGTATGTATTACTGATCCAGTAGATAATGAATAAGTGGCTTGTTAAGATATTTGAATGGATGAGCTCCTACCAACTGAGCCACACTGGCCAGGACACACTATGCCATTTTTCTGTGAGCAATGGACTGATTATTTAAATGTTTGAGTGTAGGATTGGGAGTAGCTGCTTGCATGTCTAGGGGTAGGCTCACATTTTTTGCCTAACTGCAGTAGCATTAGCAGTCATTTAGTGTCATTTATTAAGTTTACTGTGTATTACTTCTAATCTTCAAACAAGCCTCCAAGGTGATGCTATTACCTGGGCTTTACAGATGAGGAAACGAAGCTTCGGGATGTTGCTTACCCCAGATCAGCATGAGTAGGGAGCTGGGTTCAAACTCCAGTCTGTGACTCTAATGCCAGAATTTTGTTCAGAATATTGTGCTACCTCTCCAAACCTTCCATTCCCTTGGAGTAATGGACTCAATGGGAAGAGTTGCTCATACTGAAAGGCAAGTAGAATCGTGGATGAGATCTTCCCATGAATTTTTATATTTTATTTTATTTTATTTTATTTTATTTTATTTTTTCAGA
>NW_006284956.1:374278-376981 GCF_000327345.1 Myotis davidii
GGAAGAGCAAAAAAAAAAAAAAAGCCGGGGTAACAATACTTATATCAGACAAAATAAACTTAAAAGAACATAGTATAATAACAGGCAAAAAAGAACTCTACATAATGATAAAGGGATCAACCCAACAACAGGATATAACCATTGTAAACATTTATGGACCCAACATAGGAGCACCTCAATATAATAAGCAAATGTTGATGGACATACAGGGAGGGATTGACAGTAGCACAGTCATAGTATGGAATTTTAACACCCATTGACATTAATCTTCCAGACAGGAAATCAACAAGGAAACAGTGGCCATAAATACCACACTAGATCAGATACATTAAATTGATATCTTCAGTGCATTTCACTCCAAAGCAGCAGAACACATATATTCTTTTCAAGTGCACGTGGAACGTTTTCTAGGCGAGACCTCTGTTAGAACACAAAACAAGTCCCAATAAATTTAAGAAGATTGAAATCGTATCAAGCATATTCTCCTACCTAGATATGAAATTACGCCTACATGGCCAACTAATATTTGACGAATAAAACAAACATATAAAATGGGGTAACAACAAACCATTTAGTAAATGGTGTTGGGTAAATTGACCCGTTAAGTGCGGGTGGGGGAAGAAACTAGACCACCTTCTTACATTATACACAAGTATGAACTCACATGGATTAAAGACTTAGATGTTAGACTCAAAACCATAAAAATCTGTGATGAAAACATAAGCAATAAAATCTCTCTTAGTTATATATATGTATTTGGATACATCTCCTTGGGGAAGGGAAACAATAAACATATGAGAAGACGTGGGGGGAGGGGGTACTGGAGGCCCAGTGGGCATGCAGGCACAGTGGTTAGGGCATGAGATGTGGACAGGGCAAAACAAGAGTCTGCTACAAGGATCCTTAAAGGGGACACAAAAGCAACTGAGAAGGAGCAGCCAGAGGAGAGGCGGGAGGAAAATTAGAAGAGGCACGGAGCCAGGGGGCCTGTTTGTGTGGACAATCACAAGGCGATACATTTTAAGCACATGTGCATCCCACTTCCATTGTGTCTGTACTTTATACCGACAGCCGGCCAGGGGCAACTCCACAAAGCCCAACCCCGGTCTCTGTTGAGCCACTCACACCCGGTCCAGGGTCCATTTGGGGGCGCCCAAGCCAGGGCTGGGGTGTGGGTCGGGGTGTGTGTGAGGGAGAGGGGCTGGGGAAGGGGAGCTCACATTTGTGGTTGGCCACAAAGGGGGCCTGGAAACCTCCCCTGGAAAATAAGGAGCAGAGAAACGTTACTGATTAGTTGCATCCCGGATAATCCTGGGCTAGAGGCTGCAGAGGGCTCTGATTTGTCTGTGCCTGCCCGCTAACCTACTGAGGAGTTGTTCCCCCAAACGCTGGCGCCCCCCGCGTAGGTTGGCACCTGCCGGGGCGCCCTGGGCGCGCAGACTCCCGGCCGGCTCGCTCTCTCCTGCCAAGCCCCCTAAAGAAACTAGAAGTGTTTCCCCTGCTTCGGAGGGCTCTGCGCGAAGCCCTTAGCGGACTGAGCTCTTCTCAGGGGTTGGGGCTCTGAGCGGGTCCAACGGAACCCGAGGGCTCCGGGTGCGCTGGAGAGGACCGTGGATCTCCCGCAGCAGCTGGGGGCGGGAGCCGGGGCGCGGAGCAGCAGGAATATATTTATAAAAGAAAGGCAAAACAGAAATTCAGGGGCCTGATTTTACAAGGATAACCAGAGGCATTTGGAATATCCTCTTTTAAGGATGGGCTGTGACCCTGGGCCCGCCCCTTTTCTACATGTCTTTCTCTTCTCTTCCTTGCCTCTTGCTTCCTCTTTTTCTCCTAAGAGAAGTTTAATCACATCCTCACCCTTGGTCAGCACCTGGGGCCCTGTGGGAATGACCCACTCCTTAACTCAGTCTCCTTGCCTGCGACACGCTGCATGCCCGAAGGCCAGGAGAAGATTTCAAATGCAGGAAAAGGAAGCTCTGTAGTGCCTCCCTTTTAACTTTCTGAAGCTTTTCCTTGGTTGACATGCTATAAACAGAGGCCTTTTCTCTTTGTATTATTTTTTTCGTGCAGGTTTATTTTTTAAAAGGCAGGTTTATTGAGGTAAAATTGAAAAGCAGCAATACCCATACTTCTTAATGTGCAGCTTTGTGAGTTACAGTCCTGAGGTCTATTTTCCAGAAGCTACTTGATTTCGGCGGGTTTCTCAGAAGCGGGGCTTGAGAGAAGGATTCGATGCCTGTCCTTTGTTGAGGGAGAGCTATCAGGAGAGAAAGAGTGCTGAGGAGGGATGCGCAGGGAAAGTTGCAGAGTAAGGACATGGAGCACCAGGGGTCCCACAATGAGTACCGTTTTGCCGGGGTCCAGCCCCAGCAGGTCCAGGGGTTCCCAAAGGTGTAGACAGAGTCGGCGAAGAAGGAATGACACGGAGACAGCGTTCAGTTGATCAGCAGCCTAGCCAGGATTTCCAGCCAAATTCTGGTCTGGATCTCCAGAGAAGTTCTGCTGTTTATTGTCTTGTTACATCCGTATTTATACCAGTTGATTTTAATCCTATCAATTTCTATTACAAAGGTTAGGGCGTTTCTTATCTCCATTCCAAGGAGTAAAGACTATGTAGTTTAAGCATGATTGTTCGTAGTTAAAGTGATTACCCGCCTGGCACTTAGTTAAGCGGTTTTATTCCCTCCCTAACTTCAGGGAAAC
>NW_006284956.1:381344-381906 GCF_000327345.1 Myotis davidii
CGCCAGGGACGCTTCTATCCTGGAATTGCCAGGTCCCACAGGCCTCCAACCCCGGCTCCTTATCAGTTCTCTTGCTTCTCTTCCCGAGTTTCTGTGTCCGCGTCCAGGGTGAACGGATTAACAAACCTCAGTTCCTCTCATTTGGAAATGCGTTTTGTAGGATCCTCCCGAGTGCTCCTGGCGCCGTGCGCTGCCGCCGTGCGGGGTGGCCGAAGGTGGGGTCTTCCGGTGCCCTCCCGCGTCCCCGGGCAGAGGCTGGGGCGGGAGACCTCGGGACCCCGGCCCAAAGCCGAAAACGACGCCGGCGTCTAACGCCGCCCCGCCCCGGAGCAATTCAAAGGGCAATTATCCCAAAGGAAAGTTATTGTGTTGCTAATCCCGGGAACAGCTTGCGAGGGTAGATCTGGGTCTTCCTTTAATACTTGAGGGCTAATGCTCAGCCTTTTGTAATTATCTTTGTCGGAGGCCCCGCGTTCCATCTGCGTGTTCAGCGGAGGCCCCGCTCGAAGGCGCGGCGACAGGGACACGCACTTCGCTGGGCTCGGGCTCCGTCGGGAGCGCA
>NW_006284956.1:382072-383127 GCF_000327345.1 Myotis davidii
CGGGCCAGGCTCGCAGATTTACTGCCTCCGCGCGGGGTGACTCCCGACTGCTCGGACCTCGGGGGTGGGACCTCGGAGAGTCCGCTTCCCGGGTTCTGGGTTTGGGAAGGGTGGGCTCGGGGCTCCCAGCTGTTCGGGTTGGGTGGGCTCGAATTTCCGGCGTGGCGGCCAGGACTGGCTTCCTCACGTGCTGTGTTTGGCGCCAACTTGAACCACGATGGCGTTTCACGTGAAAACCAGGCTTTCTTGGACTAATCACAAGCTGACAATCACTTGTTAGCCTCCGAGAACAGCTGTCTGTCCCCATGGACAGCCCCTATTTTCCAATGTACTCCGAGGAAGTGGCCACTCCTGGGGTGCAGTTGGGACCACACCACCCAGCACTTTGGAACAGTGTGACTCTGCCAGCCTCGGGTGGCTCACCAGGGAAGAATGCCCTGTGAGCTCACAGCCCACAGCGCTCAAAGCAGCATGGGAATGGCAGCTTCAGGCCAGTAAAAGGCATGTGGGAGGGTCCCAATCATTCAATTACACTTCCTTAGTCAGAATGTTTAACGTTCACAAAAACCAAACCTGGGGCATACCAGTCTGCTAAGAGGCAGTTCTACATCCCCGGAATTCTCAGCTGTAGGGCAAAGCTTGGAGAGGGCCTGGGCTGGGCCTCTGCTGCACACTGGATGTCAAGGCGAAGCAGGTGAAAGATCTCACCGTCACCTCTGATCAACATTCTATCTGCACATAAAAAGCATGTCTCTGTTAGAAAGCATATATATATAGTTTATCTAAGCTTATAGGGAAAGGTTGTTGGGTAGTGGGAATCCACCAACTATAAATGGGAACAAAAATATATCTTACCTTGGATGCAAGAATCCTGCTGTCACTAATGAGCCGTTTCTCTGCCTGTTCACTCATGGGGAAGTGTTGTGAACACACTGCAAATCAAGCACTTAGCAGCTACCAATGCCTGTGAAATGAGCCCAGAGTGTAGTGCTTTCTTACTCTCAGAACATATATTGTATGCATGTTCAAGATAAATATCTTCAAAAAAGCATACA
>NW_006284956.1:387511-388046 GCF_000327345.1 Myotis davidii
ACTGAAAAAAGTATCCATTGTTCACCTGCAATGTCAGGTGCACGGGCCTCCAGTATGCACTTCGCTAAACCTGCCGCCTGGTCCTATCGCGGGAGCGGGCCACCCCACTCCTGCCGGTCTCTATTTCTCGCCCCAAAAAGCATGTCTCTGTTAGGAAGCATATATATATGCTTATAGAGAGTTAGAAACATGAAGGAGAGAGAAACATCTATCAGCTGCCTCCTGCACACTCCCTACTGGGGATCACTTCCCCCAGCCCCAGTCGAGCTTATAGGGAAAGGTTGTTGGGTAGTGGGAATCCACCAACTATAAATGGGAACAAAAATATATCTTACCTTGGATGCAAGAATCCTGCTGTCACTAATGAGCCGTTTCTCTGCCTGTTCACTCATGGGGAAGTGTTGTGAACACACTGCAAATCAAGCACTTAGCAGCTACCAATGCCTGTGAAATGAGCCCAGAGTGTAGTGCTTTCTTACTCTCAGAACATATATTGTATGCATGTTCAAGATAAATATCTTCAAAAAAGCATACA
>NW_006284956.1:392508-393284 GCF_000327345.1 Myotis davidii
GGAGCACTAGGGGGTGGGTTTGCCTGGAGGCAGAGTGGGCAGGGACTCAATGAACTTTTTCCACCTCCCCGCTGGCGATTTTCGGAGGAGGCCTGCTTGGTGCCGGCGGTGCGGTGGGAGCGCTGGCGAAAGCATATATATATAGTTTATCTAAGCTTATAGGGAAAGGTTGTTGGGTAGTGGGAATCCACCAACTATAAATGGGAACAAAAATATATCTTACCTTGGATGCAAGAATCCTGCTGTCACTAATGAGCCGTTTCTCTGCCTGTTCACTCATGGGGAAGTGTTGTGAACACACTGCAAATCAAGCACTTAGCAGCTACCAATGCCTGTGAAATGAGCCCAGAGTGTAGTGCTTTCTTACTCTCAGAACATATATTGTATGCATGTTCAAGATAAATATCTTCAAAAAACCCCACAATCTATAAATCAATTCCCTGAATTTGAGAAAACTGGCTTTGAGTAGAATGAATTCCTCTTTCTCAGATGTGGAGAAGCTGTGCTTAATCTGTCACAAACGTAAGTATAAAGTCAATTCCTGTGGATGTCTGTGTGTGTATTCTGTTTCTTTGCCCATATGTCATGCATTTAATTTTTAAGCACTTTAAGATAACATACAAAATGGAAATAGATGAAATAAGTGAATTTTTGTCAGAGCTGCCAGAAACATTTCTAAAGTGTACATTTTCCAATTTTACTTCAGTTTTATAGTTTTGTTTCTTACACAAAATTTCCATAACAGATCTTACTGCCAGATGGTACTAACCAAGATG
>NW_006284956.1:397642-397995 GCF_000327345.1 Myotis davidii
CGCATCAGGGGGCGTGTGGCTGTGAACGGAGCCCGAGGTCTCAGGGTGCGGCTGGCTGGTGGAGGCGGGGCTTCGGGGGCAACTGCGACCCGAACCTCGACCCAGAGAATCTGGAAGGAAAGGGAATTCCACGCCGCACTGAAACCTGCGGCTTTTAGAGGGACCGGCAGATAGCGGGGTCCCTGTCTCCTCCCACCGAAAACGGGGGTGGTGGCGGGGCAGGGGGACAGCTGGGAGGAGCTGGGAAGAGAGGGGGCTGCAGATGCGAGGGCGGCTACCGGAGGGAGGGAACTGGTGGCGTCCCAGCTCACGGGGTCCCAGGCGATGACGCGCCCGCGCCCGGCTGATTGGAG
>NW_006284956.1:398283-407649 GCF_000327345.1 Myotis davidii
GCGCCCCCACCAGCCCTCCGCCGCCCGCCGTCCCAGCTTGGCCGCCAGCAGCGCAGCGAAAGCGTCTCCACGTCGGGTAACTAGGCCATCCCATCCCATCCTGACCCTGTTCCCTCGGGTTTGGGCCGCGCAGGAGTAACGCAACGTCAGCCCACCCCCAGATCCTAGAGATCCAAGGGAGGTCGGGACCCCAGATCCCCGCGGGGTCCAGGGAGGCGCATCCCCGCACTCGCACCCCCTCTTGCCTCTTCCTAAATCCCTGGCTATCCTCGGATTCTGGTGAAGACCATTCCCCCCACCCCCACCCCGGATTTCGGACCGATCCTGGGGGTCTGGAGTACCCAGCACTGGTCTGGCTCTGCTGAGGGCCTTTCCCCTCCGCCCCGCGCGCATTTCCACCCCGGGAACCGCGTAGGTCGGGAAGGCCTGAGCCTGTTTTACCACCAGCAACACAGAACCCGGCAACCCGTGGGCGCTCACGCCTTTGCAGAATTGATTGAATGATTGACGGGTCCGCGAAGAGCGCCTCGCTTCTCTCCTGGCGCCGCCCCTCCTCCTCCCTACCCTTGAGAAAGGAAGCAGCCTCGTCAATTTCATAGTAGTTAGGTTTAGCATTTTGTTCCAAGCCCACAGATTTCCTCAAAGACATCGATGGGGATTACGGGGAAAGAGAAGGAAACAATAACATTCTTTAAAGGACAAGGGCCTAGAAACAGACGTTTAGGGCGCTAGGGAAAATTACACAAGAAAAGGTGGACTCAGAGGAACTATGCAGTAGACTCTAGAGCTGCGCATCCAGGCAGCCAAGGCAAAAAGGGTACGCTGGGTCTCCACTGATAAAAGGAAGGCAGTAGGCAAGTGAGCTTTTGCTCAACTCCAAAAGGACTTTATTTCATGAGTCTATAAAATAAAATGAACCCTCAATTAGCCCTCACCCTCCTAAAAATGCAGAAACCACCTATCATAGGATGGGATCTTTCTCTGTGGGCACTGATAAAATGAAAAGCAAAATGCAACTAAATCTTAGTCTGTGAGGGAATTTCTGGAAGATCAAGAGCAATGCTACCCAATAGAAATATGTGTCTGAGAGTGTGAAGAAAATGTCTCTTTTAAAAAAGATTTTTTATTGATATTTTAGAGAGAGAGGAAGGACAGGGAAACATCCATGTAGAGCAAAACATCAATTGGCTGCCTCCTGCATGCCCCTTACTGGGCCTGGAGGGTCCAGCCTGAGTCCACAGCCCAGGTATGTGCCCTGATTGGGAATCAAACCAGCAACTGTTCAGTGCACGTACAACACCTAACCAACTGAGCCACACATTAAAAAGGAAAAATAAACAGGTGAAATTAATTTAAATACTATATTATATTTAATCCACTACATATAGAATAACATTTACATATAATGAATCTAAAAATCATTAATATTTTACTTTTGGGGTAGTAAGTCTTCTAAATCAACAGAATATGTTACATTTACAGCAGGTCTCAGTTTGGGCCAGCCACATTTCATATGTTCAATGATGTGTGTCTAAGGGAACCTGATTGGACAGCATGGGCATTATAATCTAAGCATACAGTTTTCTGGTGAGCTAACTGATGTTGGAGTAAAACTAATATTTTTCCTTTAATTTATTTTTCATTCTTTGAGGCAAAAGTGCCTTTTAACAGTGAATCTGACAATAATTTGATATTCTAACCTTCCTTTTTATCCGGATCTTTTAATATAAAGGCTATCAAAAGATAAAGCGTAGTAGAGTTCTTAATATTTTTTCAAGTGCACCTAAGAATCATCTAGGCATATTTGTCAAGAATGAGTTTCTGGACCCCACATCCAGAGATTCAGAACTGATACAGCAGGGCAAGGAGTGCAGTTTTTAAAATATAAAATAAAATATAAAATTTTAAAATATAAGTATGTTTATTGATTTCAGAGAGGAAGGGAGAGGGAGAGAGATATAGAAGCATCAATGATGAGAGAGAAGCATTGATTGGCTGCCTCCTGCACTCCCCTTACTGGGGATGAAGTCTGCAACCCAGGCATGTGCCTTTGACTAGAATCGAACCTGGAACCCTTCAGTCCGCAGGCCCACGCTCTATCCACTGAGCCAAACGTGCTGGGGCAGGAGTGCAGTTTTGACAAGACTTCTGATGTCACAAACTTCAGCCCTCCTTTGAGAAATGTTGGTGTGCTGATTAAGATAAGGAAGTTGGAAGCAGAAGGAAATGGATGAATTTGAGAGCTGAGTGGGGATAGAAAATTCGATTAGCTTTGGCTTCACACAGTCTGGGGTTTGAATCCCAACTTCACCATTTAGTACCTGTGTGATCATGGACAGATTACTTAATCTATCTGTACCTCCATTTCCTCATCTGTAGGAATAGGATACTAATAGCAGCTACCTCGGAGTTCTCTAATTTTATGAAGAAGAATTGCGATAATGCATGAACAATGCTGAGCACAGAACCTGGATGGTAGTGAGTGCTAAAAATGCTAGCTTGTATTAAGCTAAATATTACCCAGATTTTTCAACAAGTTCATAGGTTTAATCCTTGTATTAAATTCCAGAAAATAAAGTGAAGATTATGCTCACCTTTAAAGTCCTCCCTTTCTCGTTATGGCAACAGATGAGGAAAGCCTACCTGGAAACAGGAGTGACCTGAAGGTGTCCCCAAACCCTGGCAAGAGGAAAAAGAGGCGGCACAGGTACGGGGCCAGGCCATCCTCTTTGATCCTTTCCCCGGGACACACAGCATCTGAGAGTGGGTGGTCCTGCATTACAGGAAGCCCAGTGGGCTCCAGGTTGGCAGTGGGAAGGGTACAGTAACCATTTAGGAACATAATTTTGCAAATCCCAGGAGGCTGCAGGACAATCTTTGCAGCATTTAAAAGACACAATTTTGTGGGTCTTTAAAATGGGTCTTCTTAGAATGAGTTGATGAATACATTGAGGAGGGGAAAAAATGCTGAAAACTCTTATTTGAACCAAACTTTCCAAAGGTTAATCATTCAGAAGTGGGGTATTCAGTTATTATGAGGTGGCCTTTTGGGGTGTGGATGATGGGGGAGGTAGGCACAGGCTCCCTGCGCTGGGAAGCCTGGCATCCTCCTTTGGCCATGTGCCCACATGTCCTCCGGGCTTCCATGCAGGACTGTCTTCACCAACCAGCAGCTGGAAGAGCTGGAAAAGGCGTTCAGTGAGGCACACTACCCTGATGTGTATGCCCGGGAAATGCTGGCCATGAAGACTGAGCTCCCTGAAGACCGAATACAGGTGTCTGGGGTTCCCTTCTCTTTCCCAAAGACACCGTAGAGAGCATGTTAACTTCACAGCCAGTGTGATCCACAGCCACTTCCAAACAGCCAAACACACATTCCCCACACAGGCAAACTGAGGGCCACTCAGCCGCAGGCACCATAGTGCTAGAGCCTTCCTTGTGTTTATGTAAGAGGATATCCCTGGTAACCTACATGCCTTTTTTCCTTTTATTAAGTCACTAGAGGCCCATTGCACGAAGATTCACGCACTAGGCCTTCCTTCCCCTGGCTGCCGGCACCGGTTTTCCTCTGGCACCTGGGACCCAGGCCTTTGGTCCAGCCACAGCCCCTTTCTTCAGTCTTCAGTCATCTTCAGTCCTCTCTCCTCGCCTGCATATGCAAATTAACTGCCATCTTTGTTGGGCTAATTTGCATACTCACCCTGATTGGCTGGTGGGTGTAGTGGAATGATACCAATTTGCATGTTTCTCTCTTATTAGTGTACATTCTTTAAAATCACAATGCTGTGTGCTGCAACTAGAGATGATACAAAGATATACCAATAAAAGGAAGTGACCATCCATCCCTATAAAACCTCAAAGAAACCAATATAAGTAGCCTGATGTGGCCTTTCTGCACTTTGCCTCCATGGCATATATATCTGGCCCTGAACGATGTATACACTCACATACATGTAGAATTTTGTCTTGTTTTTACAAAAAGGTATCATATTATACAACTCTGCCTCTTTGCTTGACAACACATCTTAGACATTTGTCCAGGTCAGAAGATATGCCACAAACTACTCTTTTTTACAGCTAAATAATATTTAATCTTATTCCTTTATTAGGCTAACAGTTTTCTATGAGAAATATCACCAGCAACCCAAAAACCTGAGATTAGAATGGGCCATTCATTGACTGAGTGACCTCTTTCCAAACCATGAGAAAAACCAGAAAACATTATAGTTGACTCCTTCGCACTATGAGGGGAAGAATACTTTACTTTTGTTTTTATCAACTCTATGGAAAACTTCAGTGGAAAGTGGTCACACATTACCCCACAACGAGGCCCTGTAAGTTTTGAGTGAACAGTGGGCACAGTTACTTGGGTCTTATGAGCTCCCCGAGTTGGCCCATTTAAGAACTCCCCGCTCAGAGACCCCTCCAAGCGCCCTAGTCACAGTGTGTCCTGCCTCATACCAGGTCTGGTTTCAAAATCGGAGGGCGAAGTGGCGGAAGCAGGAGAAGCGCTGGGGCGGCAGCAGCATGATGGCCGAGTATGGGCTCTACGGGGCCATGGTGCGACACTGCATCCCATTGCCGGACTCTGTCCTCAACTCCGCCGAGGACAGCCTGGCTGGTGTCTGTGCGCCCTGGCTCCTAGGTAAGGAAGAGGCTGAGAGAGAGGAAATTCAGTGGGAAAGGAAGCTCACCCCTCTGGGCTTATAGGACCAGGGGTGGAGTGGGTGGGTGGGGGGTCCCTACTGGCATCTGCTGGTTCGTGGCCATACAAGAAACTGGGCCCAGTGCTGCCAGACCTTCTGAGTTTTTGAGAGAAGCTGGAAGTCTGGCTTTTGATGTATAATCTCCTGATTTTAAAATGTTGTGAACAATTTTCAAAATAAAATTTTAAAAGTCCCTATGTCATCTAAACGAGGCAACTTTGCTGGCTGCACCTGGCTGGCACACACCAGCTTTCAACCCCTACCAGTGGGAGTTACCTATGTGACTCTCCTGAGGAGCCAGAGAGAGGTGCTGACAAGGGCAATTCTAACGGGACTTAGAGAAAAAGAACGTAGAAGAAATTAATTGCTGACTTTAAAGATATCTGTTTTTCCCCCCCTTTTCCTTTTTTTTTGCAAGGGATGCATAAAAAATCCACAGGGGTGATAAGGAAACCAGGAAATGAAGAAAAGCTGGCTGAACTCTGGGGCCCTGACCACCTCAAGGAAGGTTCTAGTCCAAGTCAGGCAAGATCCCGGAGCATCGCCAATGCAGCCAGCCCTGAGAGTAACTTGGAAGATGTTGCCATTGATCTCTCCAGCTCCACATGGCAGGAAACCAAGATGGTGCACCAGGGGGCCAGTGCTCAAGATTCGGAGGGGCTCCAGCCTAGGAAGGTGGGAGCCTTCTGAGGCCCACAGGTCCCACCCTCAAAGGTTGGATATTCTTCACTTTGGCTTTTTCAAAAAACAGAAGTTGTCCAGGACAAATCATCTCAGTTGGGTTTCCTGCTAGTGTCAGGATAAAATTCAATGCCATTCGTTTTAAGAAGACAAATGGGTGACTTGGGATAAACTCTGTTTTGCTCTAGAGTGGAAATACTCCTTAAAGGCACTTGAACCAGTTAATGTGGTGTAAACATTTTATTGTCTTCTGTAGAACTTGAGGAGGGAAGATTTTTGTTCAAACAGCATTTTCACTGCTGGGCATCATTTGAGATTTGTTTCAATTAATGGGTTAGGTCTGATATCCTCACTCTGAACTCGAAAATATAATTACTTAACCACAAGAGAATCAGATGTCTTCATAGATAGTGAAGACCCCATGCGGACATATGAATGAGTTATATTACCTTTATCTTGAACTTGACTTCAGACAGTTCGATTTTCTCACCAGGCAATAATTTTGCATTCTCCTGAGTTTCATTTGATATGCTATGTGTGTTGGAGTTTGTAAAAAATAATGACAAAGCATGCTTTCCCCTTTCTTTTGGAAATAACATGGGCCATATCTAAACAATTGTTGATTATTTATAAACAGTGTTTTAAGATCAGACCAGGTTCCTTGGTCTTTTAAAATTTGTGTTGGAAAGCACTTTAGTGACTTTGATTTCATGAATATTTCCTTTCCTGTATTCCCTTTGCCACTTATTTATTATGTAAAAATAAACATTGTGTAGTATGCTTGCCTGTCAAGGTGCTCCTTGTATTACACACTTGCATGTCTCCATATTATTGCTGATCCCCTGACAAGCCATCCCTCCCATTCCCTTTTAATCTGGGAACCTCTAAAGCAGTGGTTCTCAACCTTCTGGCCCTTTAAACACAGTTCCTCATGTTGTGACCCAACCATAAAATTATTTTCGTTGCTACTTCATAACTGTGAAGTTGCTACTGTTATGAATCGTAATGTAAATATCTGATATGCAGGATGGTCTTAGGCGACCCCTCATTCGATTGCCAAAGGGGTCGCGACCCACAGGTTGAGAACCGCTGCTTGAAAGCATTTCATTCTTCAGGCTGCAGCACTCATCATGTGTTGCTTTGTAAACTCCTGAGGCAGTGGCTGTGTCTAATTCACCTGTTAGAGTCGAATCTAGAGAGAGCTGAGGGGGAAATGCAGAGCTTCGCTAAGAAGGCAGAACCCAGAAGGAACGTGCAAGCACTACTTGCAAGGGTTTCCTCTGGAAATCGGTGCAGTCATCTGTCAGGTGGGGCCTGGTTCTCCCATCTCTCTAGGTGAGAAAACAAAGACTCCCTTCCGTTGGCCTACTATTGTGAAAACGAAATGTCACCTGTCCTTACTATAAACCAGAAAATGAGATTATGCAGTATCTGTCTTTCTGTCTGACTTACTTCATTAGCATGAGGCCCTCAAAGTCCATCCATATTGTTGCAAATGGCAAGATTTCCTTTTTTTCTCATGGCCGAATAACATTCAGTTGTGTGTGGATCTAGTTCTTTGTTCTCACTGAGTGGTATATAGCTGATTAACCCTAGAGCAGTGGTTCTCAACCTTCCTAATGCCTCGACCCTTTAATACAGTTCCTCATGTTGTGGTGACCCCCAATCATAAAATTATTTTCGTTGCTACTTCAGAACTGTAATTTTGCTACTGTTATGAGTCATCATCTAAATATCTGATGTGCAGGATGTATTTTCACTGTTACAAATTGAACATAATTAAAGCGTAGTGATTAATCACAAAAACAGTATGTAATTATATATGTGTTTTTCGATGGTCTTAGGCGACCCCTGTGAAAGGGTCGTTAGACCTCCAAAAGGGGTCGCGACCCACAGGTTGAGAACCGCTGCCCTAGAGGAATGTATCCTGGAAGCTATATCTTGTAGTTTAGGAGAATGAATTGTGAATAACACCAAAAGAGGACTTGTCCATATTGGGTTTGGTTGGTCTTGCAGGGATCCTGATTTCCAAATTTTAAAATATACCCAGTTCCCTGGATCATATGGGTGTAGCTTAGTAATATGGTATGAGTAAAATCAAATTAGCATATTTATTTGTGTTGTTACCTTTCCTAGTTGAATAATATGTTTAACAGCCTGTGTTATAAATGGGTCCGGGTATCCTAAAATTTGAGAGGATCTCAAAAAGGGCCTAGAATACATAAGTTCAAAATGATTTACTTTAATCATTCCTTTGGGCACTGCCCTGATCTGGGTCAGGGCAATTAGTGGTTATTTAAGCCAGGTCTCATGGGTTTCCGGGCAGGGTTTGGCCAAGGTCTTTTTGATTATTTTATTACATCACTAGAGGCCTGATGCACGAAAATTCATGCAAGAATAGGCATTCCTTCCCCCGGCTGCCAGCACCGGCTTCCCTCCAGCACCCGGGACCCCAACTGGCTTCCCCCAGGCCACCCACAGGCACCTGGGACCCAGGCTGGCTCCCTTTAGCCCCAGCTTCGTCAGGAAGGACATCCGGAATAACGTCCGGAAGACGTCCGGTCTAATTAGCATACTACCCTTTTATTATTATAGAGGACCGTGGGCTCCATGAAGCATATAAGACTCACTTCATTTGGAGAGCTTGTGCTACTCCCTTTCTTAGGGCCAGTGTGAAAGCCGGATCATTGTCACTTTGAAAGGCCCTGGGGAGTCCAAACCTAGGTATTATTTCCTTAAGCAGTGACTTTACAACTTTTTGCTCCTTCCAGTTCAGCATTTGAATGCTTGAACCTACCCAGTAGAGGTATTTACTAACACCAATAAGTATTTAAACCCTTTTCCTGGACATTCTGCAAAGTCTACCTGTCTATCTTCTCTAGGCAACATTCCTTGGGACTGGACTGCCTGACTTAAAGGTGATAACGGAGGTCTGGTACATGCGTTGTTCTTTGGCGCAGCAAGCTACGATACCATTAACGACTGTTCTCATGCTTGGGGCCACTGTTACCCAAACCATGTATAGAGTGCTTCCTTTCCATAATGTGGGAAATCATGGGCTTCTTTTACTATTTTCCAAGCTCATCCTTGAGGAACAAAACCTTACTCTGTTCATTTATCCACCCCTTACATGTAGGAGTCTCCTTAAACCCCTTTCAACACAGTTATGACCTGAGGCTTCAAAGGAGGTTGGCAATGAAGTAGCAAGATAGAAGGTGTGACAACTTTTTATTCTTGTTAATTGTCACCTAAAGATATTTTTCTATTGATTTTAGATAGAGTGGAAGGAAGGGAGGGAGGAAGAGTGGAGGGGGAGGGAGAGAGAGAAACATTGATGTGAGAGAGACACATTGATTGGCTGCCTTGACCAGGGCCTGGGATCAAACCTGCAACCCAGGAACATGCCCTTGACTGGGAATCAAACCCGTGACTCTTTGGTGCATAGGCCAATGCTCTAACCATTTAGCAACACCAGGCAGGGCAGTGTGACAACTTTTTAAAAAAATTCTTTATTGTTTAAAGTACTATGTATATTATTACATGTCTCCTTTTCCCCCCATTGGCCTCTCTCCGGCTACCCCCACCCCCAGCATATGCCCTCACCTCCCTAATGTCTGTGTCCATTGGTTATGCTTATATGCATGCATACAAGTCCTTTAGTTGATCTTAACCCCTCCCGCTCCCCTGACTGCTCTCTGAAGTTTGATAGTCTGTTCGATGCTTCTCTGTCTCTGGATCTATTTTTGTTCATCAGTTTATGTCGTTCATTATATTCCACAAATGAGTGAGATCATGTGATATTTATCTTTCTCCGGCTGGCTTATTTCCCTTAGCATAATGTTCTCCATGCCCATCCATGCTGTTGCACTTTAGAAAAATGTCTATTTAAGTCCTTTGCACATTTTTTGATTGGATTGTTTATCTTCCTGTTGTTAAGATGTATGAGTTCCCTATACTAGTAAATGTTGGAGATTAGGCC
>NW_006284956.1:407717-411781 GCF_000327345.1 Myotis davidii
CTTTTGGCAAATATTAATTGAGCATAATGGCTTGGTTCTATTTATGGGTTCTCTGTTCTGTTCCATTGGTCTATATGTCTGTTCTTGTGCCAGTACCAGCAAGATTTGAGAACAGTGCCTTTATAATATAGCTTGATATCTGGTATTGTGATCCCTCCAACTTTGTTCTTTCTCAAGATTGCTGCGGCTATTCGGGGTCTTTTTTATTCCCCAACAACTTTTTATAGTGATGCTACATTATCCAACAACATGGTATTGGATCATTCTCCCTCCTGTTAGCCAATTATTTCCCTTGGTTTCAAGGACCACACCTGGAAAGCTGATGAATATTCTGCTGAGACCTTCTCCTAGAGCACCCCTTAGGATTCAGGCCTTTAGAAAACAGATAAAAACCCTCATAACAAAGGACTTAGCAGGACCTTAGATGGGAACTTTACTTTCTTTCTCCTAAACTATATGGGTCTCCACCAGACTTGCAACCAGGGAAGCAGTGGGCGGCGGCAGCTTGTCCTGGCCTAATCCCTTAAACCTGTCTCCAAGGCCCGTTTTCTTCAACTTTTCAGTGAACTGAAAGCAGCCCGGCCTTGGCCCACTTCCATCACTGTGACTTGTACTTCTCAGTGAGGCCACGCAGCTCCGCATGGATCACTTCTTCCCTATAACATTTCTAGAGAGCCGAAGTGGCACTGCTAGCTCTCTCCTGTTGCTTCTTCTATCCTAGGCCTGTCCTTGTTTCACTGTCCCCAGCTTCATTAAACATACTCTCATATTGTGAACTTTCCTGCATGAAGTCAAGAACCCATACACTGCAGGCTGGCCTGAGGCACACCGGCTCCTGTCCTGGTCCCTTTCCAGGGACACAGTTACATGTCCCGGCTCCTCTCAGCTCTCTGGCTTCTGGACTCCCAGAGAAGATGGGCTGAGAAGGCCTCCCAAGGCTTGTTCCCCATATCCCAGACAGGTGGGACTGTGAGACAGAGGATAGGCCCAGGATGCCTGGCTTAACAGCTTGGGTCACACACCATTATTCAGACCCAATCTGTTTAAAAGAAGATTCTGGGTAGCGCGGCCTCCCTGCGCCTGTCCACCTTCCAGCTCACACCTTAGCGATGCAGTATTCTCTTCCTAAACTTCCATGGCTGCCTCTGGCTATGGGAAAACAATGGGCTGCTCCATCTTGCTGCTTCCACAGTAGGGTAAGTGCCCAGGTCAGCCCATTCCACTGCCAGTTAGCAGATGTCCAAAGCCATAGAGCCTGTGCCCAGGCTGACTGGGGGCCACTCCTCAAAGAGGAGGCAGAGCTTAGAAGTACCTCAAAACCCAGCTACCCCAGAGCTTTGGAGGAGAAAGAGAGAGATAATAGGCTGTTCCCCAAAGAAACTGAGGTCTCATGAGTCTTCATGACAAGATTGGGCTCTGACAGAAGGGAATTCATGACTGTGCACCTTCTCACAGTCAGTGATCTCAAAACCATCCTTCAGGTACAGAACACCACCTCCACACAGAGATGTCAGACCTCAGGTGACCTGCTCATCTCAAGGCTACTGGGCAGTTGTCTACTGTTTGAGTAATACTTTAACAGGTTGTCTATACCTTGCCCTCTGACTTTTCCTTATGTCCAAATAGCTGGACTAAGGTGGTCAAAATTTCTGTGGGTATAGTTCTCTGGTCTTTCAGGACCTGATGGAGTAGGGCCATGGAACATATTCCTTTATCCTTGGGAATCAGTACTTCTATTTTTTCTTGATTTAAATATATAGTAGCCCCCAAGTTACTTAGTAGGTCCTTCCTAAGAAGTAAACTGGACACTAGGGTACATAGAGGATTGAGTGTGACAGCTGTGTTGATTCTCTTTCATAGGTGTCTGGCTGTCCTGACACCCCTTTAATATAATATTCTCTCTTGGAGACGGGGGTCCAATGGGTAGTACAAACAGAATAAGTGTCTCCAGTATCTCATAGAAATTAAATGTTCTCCTCTTCTATATTCAGAGTAACCCAGGGCTTCTCATGGGGGTTAAAATGTTACATTTCAGAGCCAAAGGGGAGCCCCAGGCCTGTCAGTCCTGTCAGTCCTTATCTTCTATCTGAGTAACTGCAAGGAATTAGGAGCTTCCCATTCCCTCCTTCTGTCAGGACAGTTGAGGCACTCTCTTGCAATGCGAACATTGGTTAGGCTCCTGCCTTGCTGTACGCCTTTGGCCGGTCCCGTGGTGGGGGCTGGGGTTACTCACCCAAGGCGGTCTTCAATCTGTCATCCCCAACTTTCCTGAAGCCTGGAGGGTGACGGCCAGAAAAGTGGCTTTTTCCCCCTTCTTTTTCTTCTTCCCTTCTTTCTTCTGCCACATCCCTGTTGTTAAAAACCTTAAAGTCCACCCTAGCTGGTTTGGCTCAGTGGGCAGAGCGTCAGCTTGCAGACTGAAGGGTCCCGGGTTCAATTCCAGTCAAGGGCACATGCCGGGTTGTGGGTTCGATCCCAGTAGCGGACGTGCAGAAGGCAGCCGATCAATGATACTCTTTCATCACTGACGTTTCTATCTCTCTCTCCTTCTTCCTTCATCTCTAAAATCAATAAAAAAAATATTAAAAAGCAAAACAAAACAAAAAAACCCCTTAAAGTCCACCTCTACCAATTGGTTGAGTTCTAGTCAAGCTCATTCTGTTTACAGCTGGTCTGCAAAACACTATGCTAACATTTAGCAAGAATAGCATTTAATAAGAATTGTTCAGACCTTGAGACCCTTGTGCTATCTACCACTATCTCTCTCTATCCTTCTGCATTATTTGAGTTTTTAATGCTTAAGATGAGTTAAAACTCATTACTTGAGTTTTAATTTTTAATAATTTGATACTTTTTTAAAGTAAGGGAAACATTTGGAAGGAAGCTATTTTGGAGGTAAGCAGGCATATTAATTATTTTTTTAAGTCATTTGAGTAGTGCATATAGATTGAAAAGTCTGTGCAAGATTTAGGAAAGAGTCCTTTGTGTCTAGAAGAGAAAATCATCTTCCAGCTGCTCAGATCTGGCTAGAAGGTCCAGAGACCTGCCTTCTTTATGCTCTGTCATATCCGCTAATGCACTCTGGGCCATTGATTCTGAAACTGCTTCCAGATTCTTTGGGCCTCATTTCGGAAGCTGAGTAGGGGCTGCCAAGGTTTTCAGAATCTTGGGAATGGGACCAAGTTTGGTTATGGGGAAGCAACTAGCCTCTCTCAGAATTGTTTTGAAACTCCGTTTCCAACGTAAAGGTCTGCTTATCCAGGCCCATATAGACACCGTTTTATCAGAGAACACACGGGCTCCTTCAAACCCCGTTTTGGTGCACAATCACCTTCAGTCACACTCTCTGATGTTGGCTCCTTCTGGGAAATTTCTTAGAAGCAGTGCTCTGCCTAACTAAGCATGCTAATTTCCCTTTGTCATACTGATGATCCCTGCTAGCAGACACCCCACTTGCAGAGCTCTCTCATATGCAAAGGGTTCAAGAGCATTAGAACCTCATCTCCCAAGTGTATTTTTTTCTCCTGTTACCTAGTTGATGAGAGTAAAACCACATTCATGACATATAGGTCCAAGTTACAGATGTAGAAACACCTCTCCATATTAAAGGTACTTTGTTAAAGGTACATGTTAGAAGAGCTTTTACACAAGTTATGGCAAGAGGAAAGTGTAGAAACCTATGGAATTGTTCTGACATTTTAGGGATCCTTCCCCTTCTTAAAAACTCACCCAAAGCTGGTTGTCTTTTCTCCCTCCTTTCATTAATTAATTAGTTAATTAATTAACATCTTTGTGCCAACTCTTGGCAAGCATGTACTTGTGCTTTGGCCATGACTTGTTGGTTAGTAGCCATCTGAATTCACAGCTTGGACATTTTTATGTAGAATTTTTATGGTTTTCATCCCTCCAACTCAATCTCTTAATCACAAACCGTGGTTTTTTCCTCTTTCACTGCTGATCTTTGAAATGTCTCCATTCACCTAATTGTCCCCTTAGCCACCCTTCCAGCCAGTCTCACATTTCCATTTCAGGACCTCTCTTTCATTCCCTTCTGTCTACACCAC